>NC_056729.1:552793225-552985725 GCF_019279795.1 Protopterus annectens | reverse complement strand
TGACAGCAATACCATGAAATGCAGAAATAGCATATATATGGGATAAAATCCAGAATGGAGCATGAGAAAGCATTTTCAGTGAAGTAGATACAATTCCAAAACGGCCAATCAGAGAAATGTGCGGGAAAAGCGGCATATATAAGCCCCATAGGCGGGAATACACAGCAGAAACGATTGTAGAACAGAGCTGCAGTCAGAATGAGTGGAGTAGGTGAGGGACGTTGCTTTCGAGCACAGCGTTGGGGCGTTGAGGAGTCCAGATACATGGTCTGGCTCCTTGTCCATCATCACGAGGCCCAACTCATGCAGGGCCAGGTCTCATGGGGAGCATATAGGGCAGAGGCATGGGACCAGTTGGCTCGTGATCTGACCAGTGCTACTGGCATTCCACGCACTGGTGAGCAGGTCCGTCACCACCATGCGGACCTGAAGCGACGCAAGCAAGACCAGTTGACCGAATGGATCCAGGAGGCCCGGGATATGCCCAACGCCTCACTACTGAGTAAGTTACATTTTACTTATGTATGTAAGGATTTCAACTAACTGATACCATGGAGATGTGTAGTCCAATATTACTTCTTTCGTATTACAGCTGCAGGTGTCCGCTCTATGAACCGCGAGATGCATGCCCATAGGCTGGTGCGGATGCGCCACCATGCAGGTTAGTAACCCCACCCAGTACTTGTAAATAAATATTATACTGTAGCATGTATCAGAACACTGCAGTGTATTGATTAAAAGTAATATAATGTGCAAGCAAGATTTGAAAGTCTGCAGGTATGGCTGCAACAAGTTCATCAGTATGCAAGTGTAACTGGAAATATAATTGATAGAATTAAACAGTGCTGTAATACAGATGTCCCACCATTAATTAAATATAGTGTAACCTGCAGTAGTCTCAAGAGTACAGCTTCAGAATCTGAGGTAGTCACATGTGAGATATATCCCCTGTTGAAATGCTGAATCATGACAGAAGTGATTCTGTTGGAAAGTGTTTGAATCACCACTAGTCTAACATGTGAACAAAGCCTAGAAGTAGCAACCTGAACTGTGAAGTTGCAGGATGTGTGAGAGTGACAGAAAGGGTCATGTATGAATAAATAAAGTAGTAATAACCCCTGAATATATTAGCCCCAGTGTGTTTCTACAGAACTAAATGCATGTGGGAAGTACAACTTAATATCCCAAACTGATTTCAGTGTGTCAGAATCTGGAATGTCTAGGCCAAATGCTGTATATGGTGATCACAGTAAACAATTTGCAGATAGGATGAATGATTATCTGACAGACTAAACAGCCATAGTTGTCCCCTGTCCTGTCATCAAAGTGTAGCAGGATGATGTATCTGATCAAATTCAAAATAAGTAGGATAGTGATGTATTTGTAACAGGTGTAGCTTGACAGTCAAATAAAATTTATTTTGAAACATCAGCCTCAACTTAATTGTGTACCTATTACAAATGTAAATCAATGTGTAACATATGAATGTGTCATCACTTTCTATCTCCACCCAACCCTATAATTCCATATAACAACACCCACTAAATAATGGTATGTGAACATTTCATTAATCATGGACATTTGTCCGTTTCAAAAATATATGCATGTCTGTTCGTGCATGTGCCCTGTTCATACCTGCAAATCTGATGGCCTGTTGCCATTAATCAACCCTGCATGTTGTTTGACTGTGTATTTCTGTTCAAATAATGCATGTGATATTGATATGCCCCTTGTTCAATGGTGTTAATATCTGGGTGTTTGTCTGATGGGAATACCAATGCATTCTGTTACAACTAATCTGAATGGAATACAATGCCACTAACCCAAACTAACATAACTACTCACAAACCTAGAACGCTTGGGAAGGCAGGTCCCAGCGGACCCACCTCTCCCACCTCAGCTGGTGACTGCACCTGGCACTAGTGCCCAGGCGGACCCTCCGGTGGCCCTGTGCCACCTTCGGGTGGAAGCGCTGCAGGGGATGGGGCCCGTCCCCTCTGCAAGTGTGGCCGGAGGGGTTCGCCCACTCACCCTCCGCGGTGTCCGGTCTGTGGTGCGAAGGAGATCCAAGACACTGTTCTTGGGCCCCTCGCCAGCTTGAGGCTCGTGTGGCACAGCTAACGGCCCCAGCCGTTGCCCGCCCACAGCCCCAGCACAGCCCGTCCTGGGCTGTGAAGGAACAGTGGCAACTGCCTATGGGTGGGGATATCAGTTCCACTGTTGCCATCTGTGGGCTCATGCATCTTGGAAATCCCAACCTCCGTCAATTGTGTAACCCCCATGTGTGTCATACACGCCCTGTATGCATCTTGTCTGTCTTGTCTGTTAACCTACCCAACCTACCTCCCCAGCTATACCGACTTCCTTCACCTGACATACCACTCTCACCTGAAAAAAAAAAAAGGGCACTCTGTACCCACAAAAAATTACGCCCATACATAGCTGTCCATGTCGCACACATGTCTGCTTGACATTGAAACAGTTAATTACAATTGGCTCTACAACAAATATTAATGTTGTCCTGACACCTCTCTCAGGGGTGAAAGGTTTCCAATGTCTCACCAAAATACATGGAAATGCACAGCTGTTGCTGCCAAAGACATGGGCATCTATGGGCCTTACCTACATCCCTCCTGCAAATCCCACGCTTGTTTCCCTACTGTCTTACCCTCTTTGTGACCCCTTTTTCACCACTTTCCTGTCACCCCTTTTTCTTTTCTTTCAAAGAAATTAGCTGGTGTCGCTTGTGTTAGCGGAGCTCACCGCCAGTGCATGCGTGAGCTCAGCAAACGAGCAGACCTGGTTTAAAGTGCTTAAAAGTGCCTTTATGGCACTTTGATTGACAGGTCCTGTACTCAGTTTGAAAGTTTGCAAAGAAAAATAAATTCCCACTGTCAGTCTCAAACCCAGGACCTTGGTAACATTAGTCTGTATGACCTACCACTAAGCCATGCTTGCCTTACAAGAACACCGTGCTAAAATAAATATAGGGCGGCACAGTGGTGCAGTGGTTAACATTGTCACCTCACAGCAAGAGGTTTGATTCTCGGCTGGGGTGCCTTCTGTGTGGAGTTTGCATGTTCTCCTGTGTTCGTGGGTTTCCTCCGGGTACTCTGGTTTCCTATGCATTGAAAACAGGCTACATTCGGACATTCCCGGTCAACAAATGTTAAATAAAAATAAATAAATAAAATATAACATGTAATAGTAAAAATCAGTATAAAAGCAGTATAGGAGATGTACTATCTGAAGCATGTCAGGCAGAGTTTTAATGGCCAAATTACTGGATTCCCATACTAGGTCAGTGTTAACAGAAACAGCCCTGCTACCTGTTAGCTTGTACATAATAACGTAAGGTAATGTACATATGTGAAGGTATGTATATCTACACATACATATATATAAATATATATTAATACATATGAAATATAGTTGTAGGTCTCAGTAGCCATACACACTCACTACAGGAAACAGTGAACATAATTGCAGCAACCTGAATCTGCAACACAGCCTGACCCCTGTGTGACCTACTTACCCTTCTAACTGCTTAAAGGTGGCCTCAGCACTTTGATTGACAGGTCCTGTACTCAGTTTGAAAGTTTGCAAAGAAAAATAAATTCCCACTGTCAGTCTCGAACCCAGGACCTTAGTAACATTAGTCTGTATGATCTACCACTAAGCCATGCCTGCTTTACAAGAACACAGTGCTAAAATAAATATAACATGTAATAGTAGGAATCAGTATAAAGGCAATATAGGAGATGTACTATCCAAAGCATGTCAGGTAGAGTTTTAATGGCCAAATTATTGGATTCCCATACTAGTTCAGTGTTAACATCAACAGCCCTGCTACCTGTTAGCTTGTACATAGTAACGTAAGGTAATATACATATGTGAAGGTATGTATATCTACACATACATATATATAAATATATATTAATACATATGAAATATAGTTGTAGGTCTCAGTAGCCATACACACTCACTACAGGAAACAGTGAAGATATATGCAGCAACCAGAATCTGCAACACAGCCTGGCTCCTGTGAGACCTACTAACCCCTTTAACTGCTTAAAGGTGCCTCCAGCACTTTGATTGATAGGCCCTATACTCAACTCAAAAGCAGAATATGAGCATACTAGTAGGCCCTACCACAAGACCATTGTAACACTAGTCTGTATGACCTACCACTAAGCCATGACTCTCATACAGGAATATAGTGCTAAATAAGTGGAACATGTAATAGTAGGACTGAAGATAAAGGCAATATAGTATGTCTACTACCCAAAGCATGTCATGCAGACTTTTATAGTCCCAATTACTGGATTCCCATACTAGTGTAGTGTTAACAGAAACAGCCCTGCTAATTGTTAGCTTGTACCCAATAATGTCAGCCAATGTACATATATGAAAGTATGTATATGTACACAGATATATATATATATATATATATATATATATTTATATAGCAATACATATGACATATAGTTGTAGGTGTCAGTATGCATACACACTCACTACAGGGAACAGGCAAGATAAATGCAGCAACCTGAATCTACAACACAGCATAAAGCATGGGAGATGTACTAACCTTCACACTCACAAAACACTGTCAACAGCATACCAGCATGGTCCACACCCTACAATCTGAAAGGGCAATGCCTATCTCACATACCCTTTTATAGCAGTGTCCTGAAATCACAGTGAGACATGCAATCAGTACACACCCAGCTGCATGCAATTAGCAAATGCTGCCTTACAATTGGTGCAGAGGCCATCACATGGACCTATGCAGATACCTACAAAAGCATTGAGTACCCACACTACACTCACGCAATACATTAATTGCACAAACACTACGGAGAAAGAGAGAGAGAGAGAGAGAGACAGAGAAAACAACCAAACAAATATTAGGACTGCCAGCAGCAAAAGCAGCAGCAAGCAGCAAGGAGCAAGCAGCAAGCAGCACCACTGGCACAGCAACAGCTGCCACAAACACAGGTAATGCAAAGTAGCAGGTTAATCCTGTGTATACTGTGACACCTCCAAATGTATCATAGTTCACTATCTATAGGTATGTCCATGAGATAGGTTGTGTGTACATAGTCATGAAATATAAACATATGTAATATTGTTGTACATGTGGGCCATAACTGACACTTCCATAGCTTAGAACACAAGGCCAGTTGTGCATATGATGCAGTAGTTCCCAGGGTCAGTAGAGGTTCCTCCTCATTGGTTTGGGACCACTGTGTATGTATGGCACTGTTCAGGTACATATCCTGTAGTATGGCCAGGGATTAATATCAGTCTGTCATGTGGTGCTATGTCCTCCAGGGGTGAATGTAGCACACATCCAGGGATACCATTTTGTAACAGTGATGATATGTGTTCTGCAATGATGAGGGTGGCTCTCACCTGGACATGTGAGAGGATAGGGAGGTTACAGTCATCTGGGATAACTAATAACACATGTGTAGGACAATAGGGGGGGGTACCTGCACCTAAACTGTCTGCAACAATGTTGCCAATATCTGTGCATTTGGTGAATGTGAAGCATCTTAACACTGCAGACAACAGATGCCTTCCCATCATGTGAATCTGCCCTGTGCTGCAGTAGCCTCCTACTATTGTTATACAATATGCCTGTATCTGTAGTCCACTGGACAGGATTAATAAGTGGTGTGCAGTTGTTCTGGGTTAGATATCTGTGTGCACAGTACATGCAGTATGTGGGATGTCTGTGGTAAGCATATGCAAAGGTGCTGGCGGTGTGTGTTGTGGCTTCCACTGGCCCAGTGGGCTGCATGGATAGCATCACTGTCATAACTACTGAATAACTGTGTAATTACATGCATACATAGCAAGGTAGTGTACTGTGCTTGTGGTGTTGTTCGGATATGTATATCCAGGCTGAGTAATGTGTGTCCACATCACAGGGTTGGATGGCAACACACATCCAGTATGTATGGATGAACACCCAGAATGTGTCAGACGTGTCACCTGTGCAGAAGTATCTGGCCATTACCTGTGCATCCCCCACAACACACACACATGCAACATATGGCAGAAGTACTATAGCAGTACACACATGTTCATAGGTTCATAGGTTCATACTAGGCTATCTGCCCGATGGCATTTACAAGCTTAGCCCATCGTTTTGTGGCTTACGCCACCCCTTTAGTATGGTGAACTATACCCATGATTTTGCTGTGCCTCTGTCGAGCAGTGACACTGAGGTAATCCCTGGGGTATATCTGCGATCTCCCATCCATTGGTCAAGATTTCTCTTGAACAAGGCCAGCAAGGTGCTCTGCCTCACATATACCGGGATTTTGTTCCACAGCATAGGGAGTCTTTGGGTGATGAATCTATCCCTCCAGCACGTCCTATTAATAGCCGTGTCGAGGTTTAAGTCTCCGCCTTGTGGCTCTGATGGATCTAGATTTTTTGAGGTGAAGCATATTCATCAAATCTGGGTTTGACATGGCCTTGTATGTTAGGCAAAGGTCACCTCTGAGCAAGCGGTAAGCGACTGAATAGAACATACATGGACATGCTGGAGGGGCATATTCCTAACTGAGAGGCTCCCTTCACTCTGTAATGAGCTCGAACAGTTGAGAATGAACAGTTCATAGGTTCATACTAGGCTATTTGCCCTAGGGCATTGGTAAGCCTAGTAGAATGTGTTTGTCTTTTGCCACCCAATTACAAGTTATGCTGCTATGCCCTTGTCCGACGTTAGTATACTGTGCCTCTGTCTAACAGTGACATAGAAGTGATACCTGGGGTACAACTATGATCTCCATCCACTCATCCAGATTCCTATGGAAGAGAGTCAATGAGGGACTCTGCCTAACCAGTAGTGTGAGCTCATTACAGAGTGAAGGGAGCCTCTCGGTTAGAAATATGCCCCTCCAGCATGTCCATGTATGTCAGTGCTGAGGTCCAGCTCTCCTGAGCATGTGGCTGTATGGGACTCTGATTGCCTGAGGTGCAGCACGTTCATTACTGCTAGGTAGGACATGGCTGTATATGGCACGCACAGATTGCCTCTGAACAGGCAGTATGCCACTGAGTCCAGCTGGATTCACTTTACCTGGGCAGCATATGACATCTGTGTGAGCCATTGCATCCCCTTGATGATGTACTGTTGTCCTGTACCAGTTGCTGTAGGTGTCTGGTTAGGTACATCCCAAAAGGTGCATTGTACGCAATTATAGGCCTGATGATGGATGAGTAAAGAGGCACAATGACCTCCCCTGCCATACATGTGAATCCCTCATGATTAGCTGGGCTATATAACATGTCTGTCAATCCACGTTGGTCATGTGGTAGACAAATGACAGACAGCTACCATGTTTCTTCCCCAGGTCCCCAACTATGTCTTCTGTACTCAATGGCCTAACACCTATGTTGTACTGTGCCACCAATGTGGAGGCATGGGAATCTGCATTGAATACTGATACTCCCCCTCCCTTGTTCAAGTGTTGGGGCCGACAAGAATGGTAACAGCTATAACGTGGTAGTACTGGTGTGCTCCTGTGAAACCTGAAACAGGTTCATGTTACTGCACAGATATCGATGTCCAGAATGCTAGGTAGGGTTTTGACTGCGTGCATCCTTGGGTCTAGACGTCCAGTGTTGAGTAGCATCACTCTTACTTCCTCATCCTTTGTGATACAAATGGATGTGGGTTTGCCTTATGAGCCTTGCCTAATACAGGCACTATGGGTGTAGCAGGAGGCTCCGCCAAATGTCAATAGGACTGTGGTGACAGGTGCAAGCTGTCCCTAGCAAAGCATACCACCCCAAGATGGCAGGCATTGGCACACCTGTGAATGACACCAGTATGTCAGTCAATTGTTGGAAGGGATCATCGTGCCTTGATATTGTGGCATCGTTCTAGGTGAGGGTAGGATGCTACTCAAGGTCAGGGTCAAACTGACTCTGGCTATGTGCTCAGAGAGCTCCGTAATGTCTCATGTCATGTAGTCCAGGGAGGAATGTGTCAGGCCATTCACAGCAGCATGGACATTGACTGAGTCATACCTGTACCTGCCTTGGGTTTACCTGAGTGTTTGTGTTATGTGGCAGGTCATAGTGCCTGACAGGCTGCACACCGTGACCCTCACCTCGTTAAGCCTGGTGAACATGATGTGAGTGTGCCTGATGATAGAGGCACCTAGTACAGGTGTATGAGGTGTGTTGTTAACTGTTAATGGCTGTGAGTGTTCAGCACATTGGCTTTGTGTGATATGTGTTGCACATGTTCATTTATGTGGTAGTGGTTGCCTGGATGTCTGCTTAGGAGGTCACTGCTGCATAGGCAGAGCTGTGGTCTGAGCCTACAAGTATGATCATGTGTGATCATGTGTTAGGTCCGCTGTTGTGGTAGGTCTACGTGAGACTGGAAGTGTAGTGAGTGATCCCTTTGCCACCTGACTGGTTATGGCGGTATTGAGTAGACAGAGCCTAGCCTCCAGTCTGGTATATGGTTGCATCACTCACATGAGTTTGAATTTGTTGTTAGGAGGAGGAGGTTGTCTGTGTACATGCATCTGTTCTAACATTGTCCCTGAGTACCACACTCACCAGCTGGACTGGGGAGGAACTGACAACTGACCTCTGGACATGCTAGAATACTATTGTGAATTCTGTAATCATTAATGATTGAAAACAAGGTCCAGTGGGGAGTGAGGGTGTACTGACATTACCTACAACTGCTGACTGATATAAAAGTGTCAGTGAGCAAGTGCCAGGTAACCTAAGTGCAATGTGTCACAATTAAGTAAATGCAACAATGACAAGCAGTCACTTGCTGTCATGTGTAACATGGAAGTGCGTACAGTAAGCAATGCAGATATCAGTAGTGAGTCACAGATGTGTTGAGAAGATGTGTACTATGTGGAAGTAGCATACCAGTGAAATAACAAGCTAACAGATAACAAGCATATAAACAAAGGTAGATCCAGGAGGCCTGGATGTAGTGTTTGCTACAACAAACAAGGTGTAGCAATGTCAGTAAGATACAGCTCAGATATGCAGGCACTATAAACCTGAAACCAGATGTCCCCAGCTATGAATGGCAGAGTACAGCCTATTGTCACACACGAGTGCAGACCACAAACCTTGTTAATGTTAAATAACTGGCCTGAAGGCCAACTGCCCATACCAGAAGTAATACACTTGTACACTGGGCCCACAATCAGCAGTTCCCAACTTCAATGGATGAAAGATATGTGTCCTGCCACCACAGTGCCTGCCACCAACCTCCCTAATGTAAAACAACCAGTCTGAAGGCCAAGTACTTAGTACAAATGACATAGAATGATAGCTACACTGTAATCAAGTTTTAACCAAGCAGTAATAAGTAGAAGTTAACACTCCCTGTATAGAATGTGTACCATGTATTGTTGAGATACTATGCTGATAACCTGTTTGTGTACCTTTCCAGATAGACATGGCACCAAAAAGGAACCCTGCCTACTCTGCTGCAGAGGATGACGTGATTCACCAGAGCCTGGTGCATGACTATGCCATCCTGTTCTCACACCACCCAGAATCAGCAGGAGAGGTCTGCACTGTGGCAAAACCTCATTAGCAGGATAAATGATGTTGGCATGCATGATAGGACATATGAGCAGGTGAGACATCACTGCAGTGATTTGATAAGAAATGTCCACCAGCGTGCTGCAGATATCCGCAGGCAACAGGTTGCCACAGGTG
Source organism: Protopterus annectens (assembly GCF_019279795.1). Taxonomy (NCBI): domain Eukaryota; kingdom Metazoa; phylum Chordata; order Ceratodontiformes; family Protopteridae; genus Protopterus; species Protopterus annectens. The sequence continues at coordinate 552,975,996 of NC_056729.1, read as the reverse complement.
GGGGGGTGGCCACACATCCCCCCTCACCAGACAGGAGGGGCTACTGCTAAGTGTTGTGGATCCAGCCCCAGAACAACAGCAACAATCATGCATCCTGATGGAGGTTGGATCCACACAGCAGCAAGACAATGAGCGTGCAGGTAAGATGCCATATTCATTTATTGTTATTACTTTTACATTTGTTGACCCAGATAGTCTAGCTGGATATAAGTCCATTTTCAGTAGAGGCCTGTGGAGAAAAGCTCCACACATAACGTAATAAAGGCAGACAGACAAGTCGTTAATACAGACAGCCAACATAATAGAATTGTACACCAGCCTGTTAATTAAATCAACATACATGTAAGGAAGTCAAACAGTTTAGAGTCATACACAATGTACCGTTGGTTTCAAAGCAATCCTACCTAAAGCATAATGGTTATGCAATAAGGCAAAAGCCATATACATAATAGTTAGGGCTCAGAAGGGTAGAGAAGTAGAAGGAGTATGACAGATACAATGATATGGAAGAGGCAGGAGTCAAGAAGGAAGTGAGGAAAAGAAGGAAGACAGTCAAGAGGAGGTGGGAGGGATGGGAGAAGTAGGTCAGAGCATAGAAGGACATCAAGGTGAAAGAAACAGGGTAGAAGCTAGTTTCTATGCACAATGAGGGGTTAAAGGTGAAGAGAGGGTAGGGAGAGGGACGTTAGCCTGGACTCCAAGAAGAACAAAGCCAGTGGTTTTGGAAGTACAGTTTAAGTTGACGTTTGAAGAGAGGTAAGGGTGAGATTAGAGTTAACTCCTGGTATGTACATATGACTGTTCTGTACGCTGTTACTTCATGCACGCATAAGGTGTGCATGTGGTATGTATCTGTCATCATGATATATATACAGACATGATGTGCAGCTGATGTGTATAAGGGAACTAGTGTACTACTGTACTGTATCATGTGCAAAATGAATGGCACACATGTGCCCACTGACATTACTCTCTTCACACTTCCAGGTCCCTCCCATCTAGCAATGAGGCAGGCCATACATGCTGGTGAGTCTTTTAACATTATCTGTAAAACAATTTATAAAACTAGGAAGAGTAGTGTAACTCTGTAGTAGACATGCTGGTGACTGTGTTCACAATAACTGTAATTGACAGGTAGTAAATTGAGTAGTGTAACACGGTACTGATGTGTGTGTTTACTGTGGGGTGTGCATGTGTGCAAGTGTGCCTGTGCTCAAGTGTGCATGTGTGTTAGTGTCCATGAGTGCATGTGTCCATTTCTGAATGTGTGCATTAGTATTGAAGTGCATCTCTGTCAAATATGTATTGAGACTGTAATCTGTGTTCCATGTTTTCCTCCCGTAGGTTCTGGTGCTGCTCTGGTGACCTGCAGCAGGGAACCTGAATCTTGTGCCCCAGGTACTGATGATGATGAAATGTCTGTAATGGTGCAGGAAGGTGTGTCTGGGTCCGCCATTGGTCAGCCAATTGACAGTACACAGCTTTCAACCCCGTCAATCGCACAGTCATCCTGCGTTACATCCTTTGTCACCATTGTCCCTAGGTGATGGACAGTCAGCAGTGGGCATAGATCAGGGTAATGTGGTACCTGTGGTACATGCATCCCCACAAGGCAGCCATGAGCAGGGCCTCAATGGTACCACGCAGACAGTCGCCCATGGGTTCTCGTGGGGCATCCGTGGCCGCATTGCCTCTGGCCGACGTGCCCAAGGAGGTATGTCAACCTCCACTATGTTTAGAACTGTCATGCAGGCACAGGCACGTATGGAAAGGTACACCAGACAGGGTCTGAGGGAGCTGAGAGCATGTCGCACAGCCATGACAGATGGCATGCGTGATGTTGCGAATGCTATCCGTAACTTCACAGATGTTGTTGACAGGCGTTGTGGGGCATAGAACAGCTGCTCCACAACCAGATGTCCATGGGCCAGGGCGATGGTGTGCGTTTGCGGCGTCGGCGTGGCCATATGCCAGCAAGAGCACCAGCTGGCAGTGGCCACGGGCGACAACAGGCCCACTTGCCTCAAGTGCCAGCACCAGCCCCAGCAATGCTGGGTCTGTGCTGTCATCCAGACGCCCCAGGAGACCACGTGCACGTGGCTCTGGACAGTCCCAACAGGGAACTGTGTCCAGTCAACACACCCCTGCTTCCGATGACAGTACCCAGTCTGGGTTAGTACCGGATATGGCCCGTAGCACCCCTGCTAGGCACAGGTACCGTGTCCGTGCCCACAGGCACTGATCTGGATGACCTGACAGGTGCAGTCTGTGGCGGTCCACATAACCCTGTACATGGCAGCCATTATGTGAGACTGTGTGCGTGCTTACACACATGCAGAAACCTAACACCTAGGGCAAACACATACACACACACACTGCACCAACAACGGTCCACCCTGTACTGCTGCCCCTCACAAACACACAATTTTAACCCAACCAACCCCCATGTCAAATTGGTTTTTAAAACCAAAATGGGGGGGGGGGGGGGGCCGGGCCCTTTTTTTTTGGGCCCCTAAACCTAACCCACAACCCCTTTTTTTGCCAATTTTAAAAGAAAATGAAAAACTGGTTTCCACCCTTTTCCCCTTGCATACTACAAACATTTTTGGGGTTTTTCAGGGTAAAGGGGGAAACCCCCCTACCCAAAAAATACCCCTAAAAGGAGGGGGGTTTTTAAAAAAATTCCAATAAAATTTTCCAAAACAAAAATAAAAACCCCCCCCCCCCACACGGGCCCTTTTCCCCCCCCAAAATTCATCCTAAGGGGGGGGAAAAAGGGGTTTTCCCAAAATCCCCTTGGGCCCCCCCTTTTTTTTTTTTTTTTTTTTTTTTTTTTTTTTTTTTTTTTTTTTTTTTTTTTTTTTTTTTTTTTTTTTTTTTTTTTTTTTTTTTTTTTTTTTTTTTTTTTTTTTTTTTTTTTTTTTTTTTTTTTTTTTTTTTTTTTTTTTTTTTTTTTTTTTTTTTTTTTTTTTTTTTTTTTTTTTTTTTTTTTTTTTTTTTTTTTTTTTTTTTTTTTTTTTTTTTTTTTTTTTTTTTTTTTTTTTTTTTTTTTTTTTTTTTTTTTTTTTTTTTTTTTTTTTTTTTTTTTTTTTTTTTTTTTTTTTTTTTTTTTTTTTTTTTTTTTTTTTTTTTTTTTTTTTTTTTTTTTTTTTTTTTTTTTTTTTTTTTTTTTTTTTTTTTTTTTTTTTTTTTTTTTTTTTTTTTTTTTTTTTTTTTTTTTTTTTTTTTTTTTTTTTTTTTTTTTTTTTTTTTTTTTTTTTTTTTTCCCCCCCCCCCCCCCCCCCCCCCCCCCCCCCCCCCCCCCCCCCCCCCCCCCCCCCCCCCCCCCCCCCCCCCCCCCCCCCCCCCCCCCCCCCCCCCCCCCCCCCCCCCCCCCCCCCCCCCCCCCCCCCCCCCCCCCCCCCCCCCCCCCCCCCCCCCCCCCCCCCCCCCCCCCCCCCCCCCCCCCCCCCCCCCCCCCCCCCCCCCCCCCCCCCCCCCCCCCCCCCCCCCCCCCCCCCCCCCCCCCCCCCCCCCCCCCCCCCCCCCCCCCCCGCCCCCCCCCCCCCCCCCCCCCCCCCCCCCCCCCCCCCCCCCCCCCCCCCCCCCCCCCCGCCCCCCCCCCCCCCCCCCCCCTCCCCCCCCCCCCCCCCCCCCCCCCCCCCCCCCCCCCCCCCAAAAAAAACCAAAACCCCAAAAAAAAAAAAGGCCCCAAATAATTTGTCCCCCCCCCCAAAAAAAAGGGGCCCACAGTGCTTCCCCCTGACATCACAGATGCTCAGGTAAGAGATGCCTTCCCAAAGCAATAAACACTGCATCAATGGGACCAGACAGTGTCCCAGGCTGTGTCCTACATGAACCACAAGAAGAGCTACACCCAGACATAACACCACTGTTCAATCTCAGCCTTAATACACGATATGTGGCCAGAGAGTGGCATACAGCAACAGTGGTCCCTCAACATTCAGGTGGTGCCACAGATCCTGGACACTACTCGCCCCATATGTCTGACTAGCTTTGTCTGCAAAGCTATGGCAAGGATCATCATGAACCTCACATATCTAGATATTGTGGACCTACAGACATGTCACCATACACAGTTTGGCTTTGTCAATGGCAAATCCTGCCTATCAAACCTGTTTGATTTCTTTGAAACAGTCACCAAGGCCACTGTCAAGGGGTAGGAGGTCCACACAGCCTACCTGGACCTTGCATAAGCCTTGGATACAATAACCCACTTGTGCATTCTAGGGAAGCTCACCAGTGTACATATTAACCCCTATGTCACTATGGGTATTGCACAGTGGCTCAAGGGCAGAACACACATGGTAGAATTGCTGGAGCCATGTCAGCCTCCAACCTGGTACAAGTGGTGTCCCACAAGGCACAGCCCTAGGAGCTGTCATGTTCATTATATATTTGTCATAGGTACAGGCCAACATGGAAGTACTGTGGCACAGCAAGTCGCAGGTGACTGCAGACCGAACACCATAATCAACTCACCAGCTAACACACGCATCCTCCAAAAGGGACTCTTGCAAACACACGACTTGTGCCACAGCCATGGCCTCAACGTGAATGACAGAAAGAGTGTAGTCAGCCCCTTTGTCAAACACTAAGTGACCACAACGTACCGCATATGTGTTAATCCAGTAAGTGCAGACCAAGGAATTATGGACCTTGGGGTACGCAGGTTGATAGCATTCTACCATTTGACAACAACATGGACAAAGTGGTTAGGTAAGCATGTTATATGGGCCACATCATCATGGGATCCACATGTAGGCCAGGGGAGGACATTGTGCCCCTTTACTCATCCCTCATCATGCCCATAATTGACTATGATGAACCTGTCGGCATGCACCTTACCAGACACCTGCAGCAACTGGAGCTACCACATATGTACCTCGACAAGGGGATCAAAGTGCTCAAACAGATGCCACATACTGACTGGTTAAAGTAGCAGCAGCTCTACTCAGTGACATACTGCCTCTTCATAGGCAATCTGTGCCTGATATAGAAGGCCAGGTCATACCCTCACTTAATGGCCATGCTGCATCTCAGAATATCCAGATCCCACCAGGATACACGCTGGAAATACTTGAACCTCAGGAGTGATATACATAGGACATGCTGGAGGGGCACATTCACAACTCACAGGCTCCCTTCATTCCTGATTATTATCCCAATAGAGGTTAGGCAGACTGACTCAGTGACTATCTTCAAGAGTGATATTAATGACTGGATGTGACATTGTAGGGTTACCCTGGTTATCACTTATGTGTCACTGTGAGAAAGAGGCACAGTATACTAACCTTGGAAAAGGGCATAGCAAGACAGATTCACAATGCATGTTGAAAGGCACACACATTCTGGCTAGGTGGATACATGCCCTGGGCAGATATCCCTGTACGAACCTATGGTCCTATGTCACTTTTTCACCATTGGCCCAATGTGCTGTCAAACACCAATGTAATCTCAATACTCGGTAGCATGTGCAAAGGTCAGTTGTCAGTCACCTCTATGGTACAGTTGTGGAATATGTGTGTCATGTAGTAATGTCACAGCTGCCACATGTACACAGTCAACCCTATCCCCTACCCATTGATGTACATCACATGTATGAGATGGAAACACATGGCCAAACTGTAACAACAACATACAAGTCAGTCAGATGCATGGACACATATGACTCAGTCATTGTCCATGCCACCACAGCTGATGTGGGATGTCACTCACTGGGATACATGATAGGGAACATGGAAGGGATCACTGAGCAAGTGACACAGGCTGGTAGACCCCTGACCTTGGTTGGCATCAGACCCTCACCAGGGATTCCGACAAATTACTGAATGCTAATGAATAAGTGTAGCTACAACACCCTAGCTGAATGGTTCTTAGCATGCAGTCACTGCATTGCTATGGAATACTGTCTTACCACTCCCACAACAGGTGAAAACATGCAGCTCCTGTACATCAACAACATGTAGACTTTATGCCCCAGACCAGGTGTGCATCCCTCACTACTAGGCTGATAGCATCTACATCTCACACTGTATATACACATCCCACATGCAGCACCTGCACAGAAGACCACGGTCATAATGTTACCCTGTGCAAATACCATGTATTCACATGTGGCAGGCATCACACATGGTAACTATTGAAAGTCACAGGTACATATATGTATTTGGCACACACATACATCATGTGTGCATTGCCATAACCGGTGTAATCAATGTCATGCATTATTGTGAGGGACAACCCACACACATGGACAATCTGTGTGTGCACAACACACGTGGCATGTCTGTAATCAAAAGCCATACATAATTGTGATATCGTTTAGAAAGGGGTATGTGCATCCTGTAGTGTGTTTTCCCAGTTGCCAAAAGGGATATATCAATCATACACACTTAACCCCCTTCACACACACTTGCCACCTGCTGGATTCAAACCCCTACCTAACTATGTTATGACACTAGAGACGGACGCATTAGCACAGCACGCTATTCGCATTACTGGGGATTTCCTTTCCCCTGATATACTTATAGGGTGCTGACATCATCAGAGTTTAGAAAGTGGAATGATCATCCTGTGGTGTGTTTTCCCAGTTGCCAAAAGGGATGTTTCTTTCATACACACTTACCCCCTTCACACACACACTTGCCACCTGCTGGATTCAAACCCCTACCTAGCTAGGTTATGACACTAGAGATGGACGCATTAGCACAGCGCGCTATTTGCTTTACTGGGGGATTTCCTTTCCCCTGATATACTTATAGGGTGCTGACATCATCAGAGTTTAGAAAGTGGAATGATCATCCTGTGGTGTGTTTTCCCAGTTGCCAAAAGGGATGTTTCTTTCATACACATTTACCCCCCTTCACACACACTTGCCACCTGCTGGATGCAAATCCCTACCTAACTATGTTATGACACTAGAGACAGACGCATTAGCACAGCGCGCTATTCGCATTACTGGGGGATTTCCTTTCCCCTGATATACTTATAGGGTGCTGACATCATCAGAGTTTAGAAAGTGGAATGATCATCCTGTGGTGTGTTTTCCCAGTTGCCAAAAGGGATGTTTCTTTCATACACACACACTTACCCCCTTCACACACACTTGCCACCTGCTGGATTCAAACCCCTACCTAACTATGTTATGACACTACAGACGGACGCATTAGCGCGGCGCGCTATTTGGATTACTGACAGAATACTTTTCTCCAATAAACTTATAGGGTGCTTACATGATCAGTGTCTAGAAAGGGGGATGAGCATCCTCTGGTGTGTTTTCACATTTGCTAGGAGTAAAATTTGGACCAAGTGTGTGATCATGCCCAGTTCAGCCTTACCATGGCATGTTGTGTGAAAGATGTCTCATTTATCTAAGTGTGTGAGCATTCCCAGTGTGGGCTTTACATATGTTGAACTCTGCAGCCCATCACATTTGTGGATGAGTGTGACCTTCAACAAATACCTCCAGTTTATGGTTGTGTGTTCTGTGCCATGTTGTGTAGTTACTGTCCAAATGCTTTTTGTGTGAACAAAACAGGGAGTATACTGTGCCTGCAGGTTTTGCATGGGATACTTTGCACACAATTGTCAACATCCGTTCATACTGACCTAACACTGTAGCACTGTCTAGTGTAGTGTTTCAGTACTTTCACTGTGGTGGTCAGTATCCTGGGCTTTAGTCCTATCACTGCTTTACATTTCCATAGTGTGCACAGGCTGGTTAGGGTCCAGTTGTGCACATCTGCACAAAGGCAGTGCCTCTACAGACCCTGGTAATTGCTGCCCCATAAGCTTAACAAGTGTAGTCTGCAAATCTATGGAGAGGATCATAATTGAGCTCATAAACAAAGATATAGGGGACATGCAGACATTGTACCCATCCCATTTGGCTTGGTCAGGGGCAGATCATGCCTTTTGTACTGGGTTGACATCTTCAAATTGGTCACTTAGGCCATTGTTGGGAAAGGCAGTCCATACAGCCTACCTTGGCCTTGCAAACACTTTCAACACAATACCCCACTCAGGTATTGTGGAAAACCCTAACAACTGAAATGTAAACCCATATGTCACAAGATGGGTTGCAAACTGGCTTAAGGATGGGACCCACAGGGTTAGAGTTGCTGGCACTATGTTAGACTCCAGGCTGGTCACAGGTGGTGTCACACAGGGCTCAGTCCTTGGCCCCCATTGTTTGTCATGTACTTCCCAGAAGTACAGGCCAACATGGGAGGACTTTGGATGACAATGTTAGCAGATGACTGCACACTGGGCACCATAGTGGACAGTGCATCACACACAGATATCCTTCAGAAGGGACTCACAGTAACTGATAGCTGGTGCCAGGGCCATGGCCTGAAGTCAAAGTGCACAACATGTGTAGACATACCCTTCAGGAAAAGCAAGGTGACCCCAAGCTACCATATAGGTGGCAATCCTCTAAGCACAGAGGAGGTTATCATGGACCTGGGGACCCAGGTTGACAGTCGCCGTTCTTCTGAGACTCACATTGCTAAAGTGGCTAGGAAGACCTTCTACATTGCCCACCTGATCAGGATGGGATTCACATCCAGATCTAGTGGGTCATTGTTCCCTTGTACTCTTCACTTATCAGACTGGTGATCGAGTCGAATGCCCTATTCTGGCTGTATCTCACCCAACATCTGCAGCAATTGGAGACACCCTGACTGTCCCCCACCTAAAGGATCAAGGAACCCCAACAGCTGTCATATGCTGCCAGATTGAAGACACTCACACTCTATTCACTCACATACCGTCTGCTTAGAGGTGACATGTGCCTGACATGCGAGGCCATGTCCAAACAGAGATTAATGGACATGCTCCACCTCAGACTCAGAAGATCCACCTGAACCACTAGTGCAGGTGACTTACACCTTAGCAGGGATGTATGTTGGACATGTTGGAGGGATGGAGTTATCACTCGGAGACTCCCTAAGCTGTGGAATACAATCCTGGTCCATTTGAGGCAGAGCACCTTGCTGGCTGTGTTCAAGAGGTATCTTGACGTAATGCTAGTCGGAGAGTGTGTTTGTCCATCAACACATTGTAAGCGTAGTTTGCCATGTCATATGTCTTGTTTAGTATACTGTGCCTCTGTCTACCTGTGACATAACATTGATACCCAGGGTAAACCTCCCATCTCCCATCCACTCATTAGGATTCCTGTTGAGGGGACTCAACCAGTGTCTCTATGGACAACCTGTACTGGTAGTTTACTCATGTGTGGAGGTGGCTTCTGTGTTTTGGATAATGCAGTACAGCCTGTCCTATATATGTCAGTGCTGGGGTTCAGGTCCCTCATGTGCATAGCTCCCTGCCATTCAGATTGTACAAGGTGCAGCATGTGCATTGATTCCAGCTTGGACATGGCTTTCTACATCAGGCACAGCTTGCATCTGGGTGGACAGCATGGCAGTGTGTGGAGCTGCACTCTGTTTAATCAGACTACACATTACATGTGTTCCAGCTCTGTCATACTCCTGGTGAGGTACTGTTGTGGACTTTACAGGTGCTGGATGTGTGTGCATGAGGTACACCCACAGGGGCTGTTGTGGTCATTTCTAATGCTGATGAAAGATAACTGCAGAACCACAATGACCTCCCCTTAGCTAGATGTCAGACAGCATGGACCATACAATCACAACTGAAAACAGGACCCTCTCCACAAAGGGAAAGTGTCCTGTCTGGTGGACCCCAGCCATAAACAAACTGTATGACAGATGAGGGTTACTAATGCAAGACAGAGCTACATCTCCAAAAGGGAAGACAGCTGTGATCAGCACTAGTAGAAAGCTACATTATCTCATAAAGACATGCAAGTTCAACTTGGGGACATAAATCACCAAAGGTAACCACACTGCTTTCTTCAGTTATGTCAGACACCTGGTTGTGAACCCTCGGATATGCTCAGAGTTGGTACACAACAACATATATTCCAGTGACCTGACAGATATTGGCAACATTCCGGCGGACAGCTTCAGTGCGATTTACCCCCTCCCTCACCCCCAAAACAAGATAGTTATCACTGCTGTATGTAATCTCACTGTCATCTTGGATGTCCATGTGAGAGCCACACTCAGCAAAGACAAGTACACAGCATCCATGGGACCTGCTGGTATCTCCAGTTGCATGCTATGTGAACTCCAGAATGGGCTGGACCCATATATACAACTGCTATTTAACCTTAGTCTTGCTACAGGATATGTACCTGAACACTGGCATACGGCAACAGTGGTCCCACTCCACAAAGGAGATGCCTCCACAGACCATGGCAACTACCGCCACACAAGCTTAACCAGCCTTGTCTGCAAAGATATGGGAGGAGTCATGGAGCTCTTACACAGACACATTACTGACCTACGGACCCTTGTTCCCACCTAGTTCAGCTTTGTACAGGGCAGATCCTGCCTTTTGCACCTTTGCACCCGAAAAGTACCTACCATGAAGATCAGGGTTCTTTAACACATGTCATATGCTTCCAGAATAGAGGAAGTCCAGCTTTGTTCAGTGTCATACCGCATACTTACAGGTGACCTATGCCTGACATACAAGACCATGTCCAATCAGGATTTGGTGGACATGCTCCACTGCAAGCAATCCAAATCCACCAGAGCCATGAGAGCTGAGTATTTGAACCTCAGCACATACATGTATAGGACATGCTGGAGGGACAGAGTCATAACTCAGAGGCATCTCACACTCTAGCAGAGTATCCCAGTTCATGTTTGACAGAGTCCCTCACTGACTCTCTTCAGGAGACATCTGGACAACTGCATATGAGACGGAGGCACAGACTAGACAGAGACACAGTCATGTTATTCAATTACGTAAGGGGGTCATAATGTGTCACTACTAAGTCAGAGGCACAATATTCAGAATCTATTCTGTACACTTATTACCACTATAAGGGGTGGCAATAGCCACATCACTATGGCTAGGCTTAAACATGCACTAGGGCAGATAGCCTAGTAGTAGACTATGACACTATGAAACACTGATGTATGTGTAGCTATTGTCAATCAAACAGTATGATGTGGCTTGGGGGGCTTGATATCTCCCTGTATTCCAACATTGTTTTGTCTATTCCTTCTAGCATGTCTAGGGATCAGTTGCTAGTGTCCTCTCCTGCTCAGCTGGTGAACCTGGGAATATTGAGGCACTGTTACACTTGCCTCATGTACACTGACAACCCTCTCCTTCTGCCATAAACACACATACATGTGAGAGATGCAACTATATAGCCAAAGTGGAGGCTGAGCTCTCTCAACATAGGACTAGCAAGACCAGAGAGAAGGTGAAGCTAACCACACACATCACAAATCCAGTCTCACATGGCACTGTCACAACTTAAGATCATACACACAGACACACAGAGACACTCTCGGAGGCTCTGATCAGAAGTCTACCAGAATGACAGTGGCCACCACAGCAGACACTCACACAACTGCCTCCACAGGGCACAGCACATGCAACACATTGACCACAGAGTCGGTGTGCCAAACAGTCACAGCCCTTAAGGCCAAACACAATGCCAGACACACTTGTCATAGGTGACTCCATAGTCAGACACACTGATGTCCCACTCACCAGGTCAGGTACAGAGGAGGTCACAGTAAGCTGCCTATCGGGCACTGGAATCCACCACATAATGCAAGCACTCAGGTCACTAAACTGCAAGTACAGGTCTGACCCAGTCATAATCCATGCTGGTGTGAACGACCTGAGATGTACCTCCCTGACTACATGGAAAGAGACATAGAGGATCCCTCTGATTATGTAGGCCAGGCAGGTATGACCCTGACCTTGCAGTATCCTACCTTCACCAAGTATGATGCCACATAAACAGAGACAAGATGATCAGCTGTAATATTTTGCTTAGACTATGGTGTCATTCTAAGGGGTCCAATGTCTGTCTGCCTGGGATGACATGCTGGACAGGCCACGGTCATTTGCAAGGGACGCCTTGCACCTGTCACCCGTGGGCTTCCGGATTTCAGATGATGCTCTTGCCACCCCATTGTGCCTTTTTTATGCAAGATTCAGATTCTACACCTACCACCCTAGAACACAGCAAAGGAAAGACACTAAGGGTAATGCTGCTCAATGCCCAAGGTCTCAACCTCAAGCTGCACACACTCTATGCCCTTCTCAGTATGTAGCACATTGATGTCTGTGCTGTGCCTGAAACCTGGTTCACAGCTTCTGACAGCACCCCGGCACTATCGGGTGTTACCTCATATCATGCATTCTGGCACCAGCATCCCGACAACACCAAGAAGGATGGTGGGTGTCCATATTCATCAAGGACACCCTCACCTCATGGTTGGTGGCAACACACGATGCATCGGAGACCATCCAGGTGCCAGTGACCATAGGCAAGACTGCTCTGCAGTTTGTATCATGTTACATGCCACCCGCTCAAACTCAGGTACCTCACACAGCTATCCTGCAAACACTGAAGGGGATAAATGTATCTCCAAACACCATCCTACTGGGTGATTCCAACTATCCACATATAGACTGGGATCACTAATCATGCCACAACACTCTAACACAAAGGTTCCAAGAGTTCATACACTGAAATGCCATGGGACAACTGGTCCCAATCCCTTCAAGTGGAGGCAACATACTAGAACACATCATCACGAACATGGGGTCACACTGTTCAACACCAGACGTATACCCATCATTGGTGAGATCAGATCATGGACTACTCTCAGTGGGAGTCCACATCCCACCCATACCCCAGATGGGAAAAGAAACAGTGAAGACCTTCTCAAATGCCGACTTCACATTTCTGAGGACTGGTGTGGTCTCTTTCAAGGCCCCCAGGCCAAAGGACACCATTACCCAAGCCACTGTATCACTTAGAAATGCCTTCTACCAGCACCTCCAGGACTGCATGGATCAGGCAATCCCAAAAAAAAAGACTCTTTGTACCACAGGCAAGCATCCAGTCTGGTGGACCCTAGCCATAAACAAGCTGTACAACACAAGGAAGGAGCTACTATGAGATAGACCGTAATCCGTAGGAGGGAAGACACCCCTGCTCATTGTGAGTAAAACACTGGGTTCCCCCATACAATCATCCGAGGCATGTTTTGAGAGTAAACCCACTCAGGACTCCAGGGACAATCATGAGGCCTTTTTTACCTATGTTTGAAACCTGGGAGGGAACTCCCAGATATGCTCAGACTTAGTTCGCAATGATGTTGATATCACTGCACCTACAGACATTGGCAACATACTGGCTGACAGGTTCAGTGCAGATTTCCCCCCCCCAACTGGAGGGGTATGTACACCAGAGGATTGTAGCCCCCCAAACATCTCCACTGCTGGGGTGGGAACTGCTCAATCCAAGGCAGAAAACACTTTATCCATGGGACCAGATGGTGTCCCCAGTTGTGTGCTCCATGAACTCAATGAGTAATTACACCCGCAGTTAGGGCAGCTGTTTAATCTTAGCCTCATCTCAGGATATGTTCCCAAGGAGTGGCATACAGCAATGGTGGACCCACTTCACAAAGGAGGTGCCTCCACCAACCGCTGAAACTACCATCCCATCAGCTTGACAAGCCTGTTCTGCTAAGCTATGGAGAGGATCATAATGGGAATTCTAAATGAAGACATAGGGGACTTGCAGACATTGGATCCAATCCAGTTTGGCTTTGTCAAGGGCAGATCATGCCTTTTAAACTTGGTTGACTTTTTCAAAACAGTCACCCAGGCCATTGATGTGGGCAAGGCAGTCCACACAGCCTACCTTGACCTGGCAAAGGCTTTCGACACAATACCCCACTCAGGTATCATTGAAAACATCACCAGCTTAATTGTGAACCCATACATCACAGCATGGGTTGCAAACTGGCTAAGTGACGGAACACACAGGGTCAAAGTTGCTGGTGCCAGTTCACACTCCAGAGCTGTCACAAGTGGTGTCCCACAGGGCTCAGTCCTGGGCCCACATTTGTTCAGTATCTACTTTTCAGAAGTACAAGCAAACACAGGAGGATTATGGCTGACAAAGTTTGAAGATGACTGCAAACTGGGAAGCATAGTTGGAAACCCATCTGACACAGACATCCTTCAGAAGGGTCTCATAGACACGGATAACTGGTGCCACAGCCATGGCCTTACATTAAACACTAAACAATGCATAGCCATACCCTTCAGGAAGAACAAGGTTACCACTACTTCCCATCTAGGTGGCAATCCTCTAAGCACAATGGAGGTTATCAGGGACCTGGGCACCCAGGTTGACAGTGACCTTTGTTTGACACTCACATTGCCAGGGTAGTTTGGAAGGCCTTCTACATTGGCCACCTCATCATGCAGTGATTCACATCTAGATCAAGGGAGGTCATTGTTCCCTGTACTCATCACTCATCAGACCGATGATTGCATACAATGCCCCATTCAGATTGGATGGGCCCACAAATTCCTTGACAGGAGGTGAAAGGGTCTCAAACATATTTCTTATGCTGCCCGACTGAAGGAATTCCAGCTGTATTCAGTCGCCACTGTCTGCTCAGAGGTGACCTGTGCCTGACATACAAGGCTATGTCCAACCCAGAATTAATGAACATGCTTCACCTCAAGACCTCTACATCCATCAGAACTACAAGGGCAGGAGACCTAAACCTCAACACAGATATTACTAGGATGTGCTGGAGGGACAGATTCATCACCCAGAGAGTTCATATGCTGTGGAACAACATCCTGGTACATGTGAGGCTGAGCACCTCACTGGCTTTGTTCAAGTGAGATCTTGACCAATGGATGGGAGATTGCAGGTATACCCCAGGGATAACCTCAGTATCACTGCTTGACAGAGGCACAGCAAAATAATGGGCATATTATCCATCAACTTGCAGGGGTGGCAGAAGCCACAAAACTCTGGGCTAGGCTTATTAATGCCCTAGGGCAGATAGCCTAGTATGAACCTATGAACCTATGGACATAGGCCTGGGGCAGTTCCTGCTATTAGGACAGTGGTCTGCAGCAAGCTATATAGTAGTAGTCGGTTTTAGCCATTGGTTGTTGACCATGGCTATTCCATGTTGCTTTTTGTTGTGGTACAAACATGGGTGTGTGGTTATCCATGCTATTTATTGCTAGTCACCCTCATTTTGTATCTTGTTCCATGTTTTTGCACATGTACATCACTGTATGACGTGCAGCTGTTTCCGCAGGGTCATATGCGTGGATATGGATGTTAGTTGGGGTCCTCAGGTGTGCATATTGTACATGATATTACATTACTTAACACATGGCATTCATGCCTCAGGTGGTGCTGCAGGGCCACCTCTGTTGGATACACATACTACACTCCCTGTACGTTTGGAAGCAGGTTGTGTCATGTTAGGCATCCCTGTTACTGTATGAGTGAGTCAGAGCGGCATCAGTCCCAGTGTTCCTACTGACCAAGCGTATGTGCTATGCGTTGCCTCTTTGCCAAGGCCAGGGCATACTGGGCACGCCTCCTTCTGCCTACTGGGACTAGGTCAGGTTGTTCCTCCTCCGAGTCACCCCCTGCCTGTGGTGGCCTTGGCAATGGTGGGGGGATGTTTGGCCCAGCCCTGTGCTGGTCCTGCTGCAGCTGTTTCCAGGATCATATTATGTAGCATAGCACATATCATGATCATTTGGGTACATGTAGTTGGTGTGAACTGCAAAGCTCCACCAGATGTGTCCAGACACCGGAACCATGACTTGAGCAGCCCAAACACACGCTCTATGATATTACGTGTTTGTGCGTGTGCCTCATTATGGCGTTCCTGTTCAGGTGTGTGTGCATTTCTGATGGGTGTCATCAGCCACGGCTCAAGTGCATAACCTGCATCCCCCACTAGGTGTCCGTGTGGGAAGTCCCCATTGGCAAATGATTGGTACAGCTGCGTCAGATGCCAGATGTGGGAATCGTGGTAGCTCCCAGGGCAGCCAGCACACACATTCATTATTATGCCCTGGGCATCACACGACCTGGCAGTTGATGGAGGGGTATCCCTTGCGGTTAATGTAGGCTCTACCTCGCTCACCGGCTGGTGCTTTGATGCGTATGTGCGTGCAGTCTATTGCACCCAGCACCTCAGGGTATCCCGCTATTTGCTGGAAGAGACGCATATTGCTGGCCACAACCTCACGGTCATTAAGGACATATATATGATCACTGACATGTGGTGACATGGCATCCAGGAACTGGTGCAGTACTCTGGAGGCTGATGCCTGTGATATCCCCATCATATCACCAGTTGGTCTCTGGAAGGTACCTGTTGCTAGTATTCTTAGGCCAACACATACCTTGGTTTCTACTGGGATGGGTTCCCCTCTGTTGGTTCTGTGTGTGAGATGTGGCCTGCACAGCTCAACAATCTGCTGCAGAAGGTCTCTGTCCACTCTGTAGCGCTCTACTATCTCCAGCTCATGTAACCCATGGTAGGTGACCCTGGGCCTGTATACTCTTCTCCTTCTCCTCACTCTGGGTTGTCTGTCAGCATCTGCATTGTCACCACCCTCAGCAATTCGCCTATGCCTGATTATAATAGCCATGGCAGCCCCTAGCATTTCTGCTCTGAGTTCAGCTTTTTTCAGTTTTCAATTCTGATAGCTTAGTTTTTGGCAGTATCTCTTGTGAGAAACAGCCTGCACTGCTCTTTGTTGTGTTTTAAGTGCTGGGTTGGGCTTCTAGTCTGCCTGTGTAATTGTCTGCTTTTAATTGTTTCCACCAATTAACTCTAGTAGTAGCTTCTGTCAGTTTCCATGTATTTTAGTTGTTTCCTGTTTCCTCTCTGTTTCCTGAGGGGGAGCAATGTGCACACCAGCTTAAACACGCTCACAGTTACTTAAACACGCGCGCACACATCCCTACACGGTGTTACACACCTGCACACATCCTTACACGGTGTGATTTATGTTAAAACGCGTGCACACTGCCTTCAACACGCACGCAAACCGTTGTAAACAGTTTGCAACACGCTCCCACATGTTAAACCTGCCTTTACACGCGTGCACGCAAGTAATGCACGATATCAAGAAAGTTTGAGTGTAGGGATAGCGTATACCCTCAATTTCTTGACTTTCCTAGTGTTCTGTTGAGAGACACCTCCCTCCCTGATGTCTGTCTGTCATCTGTTACCTTACATTGCCCTCCAATCTGGTACATTTCTTTCTATCCTTCCCCCCCCCGTGTTTTCACCTACCTCTTACTCTGTTCCTCCCCCTTCTCTAAGTCTTACACTACTCAGAAAGTGCTCATTACCTATGTGGCAGTGTGATTCAGTATTGTAACCCTCATTTACATAGGATTGCCTAGTAATGACTAGTTACATGTCTTACACGGAGCTTCCCTTCTTTGACAACCACTACACGGAGGCCATATTATTTTTGGTCTGCAAGTCCCTCCATTGACATTCAATGTACTACATAAATCCCACAATTGTGGGCTTATAAGCTTCGGTTTTTAGTTTTAGGTAGCGCACCCGTTTGCTGGTGCGCTGCAGTTAAACCCAGAAATCCCGTGGAAAAAAAAGTTATATAACTTATTTTTGCAACACTTTTCATGCCAATGGCCACATATTTGGCCATTGGCATGCTTAATGAAACATATGCACCCTTTATTTGGAGCTGACATAGCTCCGTTTTTAATTGCAGAAATGTACTCAGTTGTCAGCTGAGTACATTTCTGCAGCTAACACGTCCGTTACACGGACTGGTTTTGGCTTCGTGGATCGCTCAAATACCTCATTTGCATATCTTGGAGCTGCAAATGAGGTATTGAGCATTTCCACGCCCAGTCTGTGTAAGAGACGTGTTAGCTGTCTCTTACACGGAGATTTGGGCTGTTCCTGAATCAGGAGGCTTACACGGAGGCTTACACTACTCTTGAACTCCGTGTAAGCCTTCCTGAATCTGGCCCAATGTATGTATTGCAGTTATAAATGTAGAATATGACAGGGATTGTGTCAACATACATGTTGTGAAGTAAGGCTCTTCTGAAACTGACATGTATGCCATCAGTTACTGACAGACATCATAAAATCATCATGGATAAGTACCACACAAATCACAGTAATGATCTTGTGGAATACAGAAGAAATATGAGCAATAAACATAGACAGTCTGAAACAATCTGGTCAGTCAGGAGGTATACACAGAATATCTTAGTGCAAGAAATGTGGAACAAGCCTGACAAAGGGGATGTTTAAAGCCATAGGTGGGAGCATGGCAGAATGGTTAAGGTGTTTACCTTGCAGACACAAGGTGCAGCATTTGATTCTCA
Organism: Protopterus annectens; assembly: GCF_019279795.1. Taxonomy (NCBI): domain Eukaryota; kingdom Metazoa; phylum Chordata; order Ceratodontiformes; family Protopteridae; genus Protopterus; species Protopterus annectens. Next base: position 552,957,698 of record NC_056729.1, on the reverse strand, counting down.
CATGGGGTAATTGGCTAGGTTTAAAATGGCCCACAAGGACAGTTAGCCTAATATGAACAATACAATAAGAGCAGTATTTAAAATCTGTTCCTAGTTTTCAGAGGGTGGCCTAATGGTTAAGGTGTTTGCCTTACAAATACAAGATGCAGGGTTTGAGTCTCACAAGGGATAATTGGCTAGGCTTACAATAGCTTGCAAGGGCAGTTAGCCTAGCACTAACCTATGAACCTAACCTAAGAACTTATGAAAATGGGGCTATATCAGAAATTCTGGACTAAAGAAGCACACACAGTTGATGCACTCACACCCTCCTGTCTGACTTAACACATATTAACTGGAGTAGCAGAGATCCCAAGCCACATACTTCACACTAGTTAGTGACATACATCTTCACACCAGTCCACTGCTTTGTCAGAAATACACATCATGTATGGTGGCCAGGCAACAGTACATCTGACAAATATCTGGACATAACATCACACTAGGGCAAATTCAATGCGCTGCTAGGCATGTCACCAAGCACCATCTACACTACAGGCAGACTGCCACAACATTAACCCAATTTACCTATGGGGGAATACACATGTAATTTCAAATATAGCAGGCACTACAGGTGTGTAGGAGCATAGAGTAACAGACACCAGTGTGAAAGTGCATACCCACAACTGATCTCAACAGTCACATAATGGTAAGCCTAAGTAATAGTACAGTCTGTGGCCTGTGTGAACAAAAGTTATCATCATGTTTGCCACTCACACACCAACCCTACATATACTGGCCCAATTCACAGTGTATTCTGATGTCTGACTGTGGTATGGGATATGTCTCAGTCTGGCCCTACAAACATATAGGCTGATAAGGTATCAGAAACTGGAGCAGCATGCACCATCAGATAGAACAAGACCAAGAACACTGACATCTACCCCAGACTGTAGACAGGCCAAATAACATGATCACAATACTCTGCTATATAATACAGACACTCTGTCAACAATAACCATAACTACACAGACCTCATTACTGTAAAGACTATCACAGAATGTCCAGGTTTTGGCCTCAACTATTAGGCCTCCTATAAATTACATGTCTGGCAGTCTGATATATCACTGGCTTGATATCAGGAATTATGTCAGTAAATAATGGTATACTGTACATATCCACCTCTTCCTACATGACATATGAACAAAGGGTGACAGACTTGGGGGACAGAGGCACAAACACAGGACCAATATTTACATACTGAAGTTATAAACTGAGAACATTGCTGGTTGTAACAGGGTTTGTTGTGACATATATCTTCTGAGGGCTATGAAGTCAGTAACACTCATGGATGTTACCATGTCCTGAGTACAATCATCAGAGTTGTCTACTGCATTTATAAAGACAGACAATATGTGAGTAACACACCAAATCTCAGGCTCCAAACTCTGGCCAGTCTGCAGATAGCCCTACAGGTAAGAGTTTTCTCAACCACATAACACTGTCATGCCAGACTTTAAATCATGCAGAACAGCCATATCCACACAAACCCTGTTAAACCAACATTACTTCAAATGTAGAACAGTAATACTTACATTCTGTCTCCATGTCTGGAACATCCCCATCCAGTTTTTTGGTCTGTCTCCACAGTGTTTCTTGTAAGAGGTATTTCCAACTACCCTCTGTTGTGCTGTTTGTCACACACCCACATTAAGTCCTGCTCACAGTGAAGGAGAAGGGCCAACACCCACATGCACTGCTTACTTATAGGAGTATGTTTCCATGCAATCGGCTATAGGATTGATGCCACAGGTGTTACACATGCAATTAGCAAGTGGAGGACTCCAATTTGCGCACAAACCATCAGCTGATCATGAGCATTACCTACCAAAGTCAAGCTGCTGCCTATGCAAAACAGATGCATTTTTCCACATCTACCAGAGAGGGGAGAGAGAGAGAGACAGATGAAGGAAAGAAAGAAAGAAAGAAAGAAAGAAAGAAAGAAAGAAAGAAAGAAAGAAAGAAAGAAAGAAAGAAAGAAAGAAAGAAAGAAAGGAAGAGAGAAAGAGCCAAACATATTTGTGTATGATCTGTGGGTGGAGAGAGGTCCCTGGGTATTATAATGGTTGCCTATATATCAATGTATGGCTGTGTATTGTCTACAACAACAACCTCTACAGTGTTTGATAACTGTTGGCCTTGTAATGTGACATTGGGACATATGGGTCCTCAATATGAAAATGTAGCAAAACCCACTCTGCAATAGATCCTGTTATTTACACACTCACACCAACACCCACACAGGATACTGATGACACACACACACTTGCCAGTAGTGAGTTTCAAACCCTACCTAGCTATGGATTGGTGCTATAGTGTTATGCAGTTATCACAAAGCCAAGGAGCTTATCTGTTAGAGAATTGTCCAAAGGTATCTTTGAAGGTGAGTGACATCAGCTGCAGTGCTAAAGGAGGAGTAAGGGAAGTGCAGAAAGTGTGAATGACCACAAACTCAGGTGTCAACAAAGACTCACACAGTCTCATGCACAAACACACACATTTCACAGCTGCCAGGATCAGGATTAGACCTCCTACGTAACTAGCTTGCTACACTATGATATTACATAATTATCACAAGTGCCATGGAGCTTATATGTTACACAGCTGTCCAAAGGTATGTTTGAATGTGAGTGATTTGAAGGTGAGTGACCTCAGCTACAGTGCTAAAGGAGAGGTAAGGAAAGTGCATTAAGTGTGAATGACCACAAAATCAGGTGTCAACAAAGACTCACGCACTCTCACACACTAATTTTCACAGGTACCAGGACAAGGATTAGAACTTCTACCTAATTAGCTTGCTACACTTTGGTATTACGCAGTTATTGCAAGTGCCATTTTGTCCAAAGGTATCTTTGAAGGTTAGTGATATCACCTGCAGTGCTAAAGTAGGGGTAAGGGAAGTGCAGTAAGTGTGAATGACCACAAAATCAGGTAACAAAGACTCAAACACAAACACACACATTTTCCCAGTTGCAGTACCAGGATTAGAACTCCTACCTAACAAGTTTGCTACACTATGGTATTACACAGTTATCGGAAGCACCATGGAGGTTATATGTTGAAGAGCTGTCCAAAGGTATCTTTGAAGGTGAGTGATGTTACCTGCGGTGCTAAAGGAGGGGCAAGGGAAGTGCAGCAAATGTGAATTACCAGAAAATCAGGCATTAACAAAGACTCACACACATTTTCATAGTTGCCAGGACCAGAATTAGAACTCTTACCTAACTAGTTTGTGACACTATGGTATTACACAACTATCACAAGCACCCTGAAGCTTATAGAGCTGAGGTTTGGTCAAAGGGTTATTTCAAGGTGACTGACATCAGCAGGCATGCCAAAGTGGGCCATGGCAGGTGTAGTGAGTGTGAATTGCCTCAAAATTATTCACCTCCACATACACACACATTATCACAGTTGCCATATCTGGGAGTAGAACTCCTACCTAACTAGCTTGTTACGCTACAGTAGTACGCAGTTATCACAAGTGCCACAGAGCTTATAGGGTTGAGACTTGGCCAAAGGGTTATTTCAAGGTGACTGACATCAGCAGGCATGCTAATGTGGGCAATGGCAGGTGTAGTGAGTGTGAATGGCCTCAAAATCATTCACCTCCACATACACACACACATTATTGCAGTTGCCATACCTGGGATTAGAACCCCTACCTAACTAGTTTGCTACCCTATAGCATGACCTAGTTATCTCAAGCACCACAGAGCTTATAGGGCTGTACCTTCACCAAAGGGTTATTACAAGGTGACTGACATGGGCAGGAGTGCTAACATGGGCAATGGGAAGTGCAGTATGTGAATGGGCCATAAATCATTTCTCTGGAAACACACACACACAAAAAACTTTACATTTGACAGGACTGAGTATACAAATGCTACATGAATACTGTTTTTACTATTGTGTTACACAGTTAGCACAAACACCACAGACATTATATTGCTGAGGGCTACCAAAAGGAATGTCTACAGTGATTGACATCAGTACATCATGTGATATCAGCTAATTGGATGTGTAGTGGGTGGGACAGGCCTCATAATAGAATTGTATCTGTCACTGTCTGTCTATCTCTTCCCCACATCTCTGTGTGTGTATGTTTGACATATTATAGTGTGTTGGCTTGGATAAGCTAGGGTACCTTTTGGCTAGGCTTATATAGGCCCTAGGGCCAATAGCTTAGTGCCTACCTATGAACCTATATGTGTGAGTATTCCTATCCAATGTGTGTGTGAAGCATAAATGGTGTACAATTTGGTGTGTGTGCACAGACATCTGCAAATGATAGATATGTATAATCCCCTGTGTTGTCAGACATGGCTGTAGGAGCATGCCCAGTATGACCTTCTGTATTGAGTGTGTGAATCCATTCCAGGTAGGGCTGTGCTCTAGTACAGGGTTTGATGTTCTCAACCTACAGATAGCAGCCTGTTCCTGCAGGATATCTGTAGCTAGGTTGAAAATATTGAGTCACAATGGGGTGACAGATAGGGGGATACTGTAACTATTGCTGTATGTGTTGCTTGTGTTACATGGTTGGTGTTAGCAGAGATATTCAGACATATGTACTGTTTTACACTGTGGTGTATTATGTCATCAGCTACTGACATATAATTATTTGCTTACATTTATTTACTGGGAAATACAAGATGAATGAAGCTGAGTCCAGTATTGTGGTCTGCAGCCTACACATTCTTGCACACTCTTGCCATTCTGGAGAGGTAGCTACAGACACTTGTTGATGGGTCTGTGTAAATGGTCCAGCATCTTGGTAGTATGGTGGCTGAGGATCTCCTTCTTGTACATATATCGACTTAACAGAATGGCCATATCCTGCTGTGGCCATAATTCACCCAGGTTACCCAGAGGCAGGGCTCATATATCTGGTCAGTTCCCCTTCACATTGTGGTGTATGAGCAGGTTTATAGCCACCCATTACTGGGTTTGCAGACAGGGGTAGTTTGGGCACAAATCAGAGTTTCAGACTTCACACACTCCATGACATCCATGCATCTACACCTCCCCAATCTGTTATTCTATCCTCATCCTAACATTATGCGAGCGATATCTAGGAAAGTATCCCTATAGCTGGCCCTTCATCCCAGCAGTATTTATGGATTGGTCCACAGTTCATGCAGTAGGACATGAGGAGCATGCTACTGGGATGTGTCAATATGGCTTTGCATTTGTGTTCTGTTGACTGTGTTAGTTTATTTGGGACCCCATGACATACCATACTTTGACACTACCCTGGGGTGACAGGGTAAGTGTGCAAGGTGTTAATAGCAATAGTTCCTGTACATATTGACCCATTTGTCTAGATGCAGACAGGGTGCTGCTTACAGCTAGGGACACACCTGCATAGGACACCTCTTCAGCATGCTGCATTCTGTGGGTATTCCCATACAGAAGTGGGGTCATACTGTACTCATTTCCAACAGCAAGGATATGACCTGTAATAAACCTGTGGCTGATGGTGGGGTGAGTTGAGTGCATGTGTGATATGGAAGCTACTTGCAGCTGACTCACAGATATACATGGGACATTCCCCTTATGCTGCCTTGTGCGGGGACACAGGCAGTCTCTCATTACTTCATAACTGTGCCTTTTGTGGTCTGCCAGTGATTGTCCAGACTACATCAGTATTCCATACTACACAGATAACTAATGTGCTGCTAACCTGTATGTACAATTCCAACGTTGTGTGCAGTTGACAGTTACATTTTATGCACTCTGTCTAGGGACTTCCACCTGCGTACTGTGTGTATGTTTGGGTCCACATTCATGACATGTCCAGCTTTTACACAGTGACAGATATTGACATCTGGACAGAGAGTATGGACGACTGCTGACATAGGTATTGCTGAGAAGCATTGTGGTTGGCACTACAGTTGTCAGAACATGGCCCTGTCATACACAGTACTGCCCATAGGCCACCGAGACACAACCCTCCATGCCTACATGCTGACCACTTCCACACAATACTGAACACACGACAACCTAACACATGGACCCCTGTATATTGTACACATGCAACAATCTATTCTGTACATTGGGCCAGCTCTGGTAATCTGTGCTCCACTGTTATTACACCTCACACTTACATGTTACTGCATTTCTACATAGGATTGTGGGGGGCACACCTGATGATTTTAAACATTTGCTATAACTGTAATGGGCTAGGACTCTGGCTAGGACTGTGATAGTGAGGGTCGGAACTTTGAATGTTGGCAGTAGGACTGGTATAGGGAGAGAGCTAGCTGATATGATGGACCAAAGGAAGGTTGGTATATTGTGTGTGCAAGAGACCAGATGGAAGGGGAGCAAGGCTAGGTGTATCGGAGGTGGGTTCAAATTGTTTTATCATCGTGTGGATGGGAGGAGAAATGGCGTAGGCATTATCCTGAAGGAACAGTATGCTAAGAGTGTTTTGGAGGTGAAAAGAGTGTCAGATATAGTAATGTTTATGAAGCTGGAAATTGATGGTGTAATGATGAATGTTGTTAGTGCATATGCTCCACAAGTTGGGTGTGCGATGGATGAGAAAGAAAAATTTTGGAGTGAGTTGGATGAAGTGGTGATGACTGTACCCAAGGGTGAGAGACTTGTGATTGGAGCAGATTTCAGTGGGCATATTGGTGAAGGGAACAGAGGGGATGAGGAAGTGATGGGTAGGTATGGTGTTAAACAAAGGAATGCAGAAGGTCAGATGGTAGTGAATTTTGTGAAAAGGATGGACATGGCTGTGTTGAATACATATTTTAACAAGAGGGAGGAATATAGGGTGACATACAAGAGTGGCGGAAGATGCACACAGGTGTATTATATCTTATGTAGAAGGGCCAGTCTGAAGGAGATTGTAGACTGTAAAGTGGTGGCAGGGGAAAGTGTAGTTAGGCAGCATAGGATGGTGGTTTGTAGGATGACATTGCTGATCAAGAAGAGGAGGATGAGTGTGAGGGCAGCACCAAGGATCAAATGGTGGAAATTGAAAAATGGTAATTGTGAAGTGATGTTCAGGGAAGAGTTAAGACAGGGTAGCAGTGAAGAGTTACCGTATAGCTGGGTAACTACAGCAGAGCTAGTAAAAGAGATGGTTAGAAAGGTGCTTGGTGTGACATCTGGATAGAGGAAGGAGGACAAGGAGACTTGGTGGAGGAATGAAGAGGATGAAGAACGGAAAGGCTGTTGGTCCAGATGACATACCTTTGGAAGCATGGAGGTGTTTAGGTGAAATGGCAGTGGTGTTTTTAACTAGATTGTTTAATGAAATCTTGGAAAGTGAGAGGATGCCTGAGGAATGGAGAAAAAGTGTTTTGGTACTGATTTTTAAGAATAAGGGTGATGTGCAGAGCTGTAGTAACTGCAGAGGGATTAAATTGATCAGTCACAGCATGAAGTTATGGGAAAGAGTAGTGGAAGCTAGGTTAAGAAGGGAGGTGATGATTAGTGGTCAGCAGTATGGTTTCATGCCAGGAAAGAGCACTACAGATGCAATGTTTGCTTTGAGAGTGTTGATGGAGAAGTACAGACAATGTCAGAAGGAGTTGCATTGTGTCTTTGTGGATTTAGAGAAAGCATATGACAGGGTGCTTAGAGAGGAGTTGTGGTATTGTATGAGGAAATCGGGAGTGTCAGAGAAGTATGTAAGAGTGGTACAGGATATGTACGAGGGTAGTGTGACAGCGGTGAGGTCTGCAGTGGGAGTGACGGGTGCATTTAAGGTGGAGGTGGGATTACATCAAGGATCAGCTCTGAGCCCTTTCTTATTTGCAATGGTGATGGACAGGTTGACAAACGAGATCAGACAGGAGTCCCCGTGGACTATGATGTTTGCAGATGACATTGTGATCTGTAGTGAGAGTAGGGAACAGGTGGAGGAGACCCTGGAGAGGTGAAGATATGCTCTAGAGAGAAGAGGAATGAAGGTCAGCAGGACTAAGACAGAATATATGTGTGAGAATGAGAGGGAGGATAGAGGAATGGTGAGGATGCAGGGAGTAGAGTTGGCGAAAGTGGATGAGTTTAAATACTTGGGATCAACAGTTCAGAGTAATGGTGAGTGTGGAAGAGAGGTGAAGAAGAGAGTACAGGCAGGATGGAGTGGGTGGAGAAGAGTGTCAGGAGTGATTTGTGACAGATGAGTACCAGTAAGAGTGAAAGGGAAGGTCTACAAGAGGGTAGTGAGACCAGCTATGTTATATGGGTCGGAGACAATGGCATTGACAAAAAGGCAGGAGTCAGAGTTTGACGTTGCAGAGTTAAAGATGTTAAGATTTGCACTGGGTATAATGAGGATGGACAGGATTAGGAATAAGTATATTAGAGGGTCAGCCCAGGTTGGAAGGTTTGGAGACAAAGCCAGAGAGGCAAGATTATGTTGGTGTGGACATGTGCTGAGGAGGGATGCAGAGTATATAAGGAAAAAGATGCTAAGGATGAAGCTGCCAGGTAACAGGAAAATAGGAAGGCCTAAGATAAGGTTTATGGATGTGGTGAGAGAGGACATGCAGGTGGTTGGTGTGACAGAGCAAGATGCAGAGGACAAGAATAAATGGAAACAGTTGATCTGCTGTGGCGATCTCTGATGGGAGCAGCCAAAAGAAGAAGACGAAGAGCTATAACTGTACTGGTATTTCAGGTACTCTGTTGGCTTCCATTACATTTTGTATTCTGACCTATCATGCAAACTGGATGCATATCAGTAGTGTACAGATCTTAGGTTTTATTGACCTACATTTCAGTTTCAGACTTCTTACCCTTCAGAACTGACACAACTGCCAGCTCTGTTGTAGTCTGTCTGTGTAGGTCTGGAGGGGGGCTGTTAACCATTGCCATCAATTGGAGGCCTTAGCCCAGCCTTTCTTTATGGTCATCTACACTTATCCTGCTGGCTGAGGCTGGTGGTGGGTATGTGAGCCTCACTGACATGCATGTGTGTGTCCTATGGACACACATTTGGACCACAACATGTACTGCAATGGGATTTGTCACCTTGTCTAGTACTGCCTAATATGTTAACAGCAGTATATGTTGTGGAGTTCATGATGCCCATATAGGTATACACTATCTGCTGCCATCCCATTCAGCCATCCGATTCCCTTGCATGCTCACGTCCATACCATAGATATAACTATCTGTACATACTACTCCATTCAGCAATTGATAAGAAGACTGACTTACCTTGTGGCTGTGCCAGTATTGAGGACAGTGCTGGAGAGCTGACTATGTCAGATGCACATAGCATTTTATTTATTTATTTTACATTTGTTTACTGGGAAAGTCCGAAATGGATATGTGTCCATTTTCAGAGGAGGCCCGGGGAAAAAATCTCCAGAAAGCAGAGAACAAATACATTGAAACAGAAACATTTGGAGAGAAGTACAATATGCAGTTTTCAGTAGGTTACAAACATAGATAAAACATAGTAGACAACATCAAAATCATGTGGCTTCAATCTCAGACAATAATACATGCAGTTATGGGCTACATCCCTTCAAGAATTTATACACTTATTAGGGTACATGATTGAAATGCTTAGGGAGAGTTTGCAGGAACAGCGGGTGGTGATTAGTCAGGGTTTAAGCAGGGACACTCCCTATACATGGTAAAGCACAGCTAGTGTCATGTTTGGCATCCCTTTTACTGTATGTGGGAGTCAAAAAGAGGTGTCATTCTCTGGGTCCCTACTGTGTCAGTGTATGTGTTATGCTTTGTCTCTTTGAGCATCCCAAACACACACTCTATTATGATTCTGGTTTGTGCGTGTGCCTCATTATGGAGTTCTTGTTCAGGTGTGTGTGCATTTCATACAGATCAAAACAGGTATCAGTAAAATCGATTCAAAGGTGATGTACAGTGGTGAAAGCCTAACCTTTGATGCAGTACCCAGGGAAACAGGCCTCCTCCAATCCAAGTTGCTCAGCTTTAAACTGGCCCTGAGGTTATGCCAAGCCACAAATAAAGATGTAAAATGATGTCAGCAACAGGGTCAAGAACTAATATATTGACAACTACTAAAATATAAACACCAATGGCGCAAGACCGTAACTGATACTGAAGTCATGTATGGGCTCATGGGAAGGTCTAAATTCTCCAGTTCTGTTAAACTCAGAAATGTAAAGGAGATTCTGTGTATTAAAAGATGAAAAACCATGTATGTGTAGCACAAATGCCAACATCTGCTCTTTTTCTAAGGCTAAGGCAAGTAAAATGAAGGCAAAATGGTAAGAAATTTCAGTTTATCCAAAAAAAAAAAAAAAAAAGAGAGAGAGAGAGAGAGAAACAACTTTGCTAGGACTCAATAAGTAAACAAGTTATGATCTCTGACACTGAATCCTGAAACTGGTTGGTGAGAGAGGAAAAGGTATACAATCTACATGGTAAACAAATTCAACAGATCAAACTGTCAAGGTAGAGCTGTGTTTACTAGACCACCGTATTCTTAGGAGATAACATAAACTACCGAATCCTGTCTGCTTACTATTTTTTCAGGCTATAGAATACTAGCTGTGGAATAAATTAAATCAATGTTTCTGTACATCCTCTGTTACAAAATACCTTAGCCTACATGCTGAAAACGTAGAGCTGTCTTACAAACTGGGATTCAGTTGCAAACTCTTTAGTAGCTTGAACAAGGCAGCCTGAGGACAAGGAAAATGCAGAATGGGGTTATAGCTGACAAAACATTACATGACAATGATGCTTTTAGTAAATGTTTGAAGGGAAAGTAGAATTAAGGCACATGGTTTGACCTAATGTATTAATTTGTTACTTAACAGAAGTTCATATTTAGTGCCCAGCTAAATATTCTGTTTCCTGAGTAAATGCAGCATATTAAAAGGGCATTTTAATTTTATGGGTATTTTATTGACTAGCAAATCAGTGATATTAGCTGGTGCCAGGGAAAACTTCCTGAGATTTGTTATTTAAAAGACATAGAGCATAGGTTAGAATATGGCTAATTTTAGTGATGCAACCCATCAGAAGCCAATAAAAATGTCCATTTTGTGAAAATAAATAACCAGTGCAAATCACGCAGAAATAAAAGTGTTTATAGTTGTATGGTTGGAAAGCTGCTGGAAAAACTTTACCTTGTTACAATGCCAGTACCTCAGTGGGTTGTAAGCTCACCTTTAAGGCTAATAATATCAGACAGCTCTAGGTTCTATCTGCACCACATACAATGGATTCATAATACACTTCAAAATGTACAGTGTGTGCTGCAGTACTGAGGCAAACTAGTTAGTGCCCTGAAGTGAAAATAGTTCAGGTGGATATTACAGATCCTGTTACAAGTTCTAACAAAGTACAATATTTATATTTACAAAAGGAAAACACAACTAAAAATCTCCCTACTTTTATTGCGTAATCTGCCAAATAAAATAAATATATTCATTCTTTTCAAATATTTAATTTTCATGTCCTCAAAAAACTCACATTTTACTTATGAAATAATGTAGTTGCTTGTAATTTTAATTCTTCTATTCATTCATATCTAATTCTGCCATTAATTGTTCTACTTTTTTCTCATATTTGATGCACTTATAACCCATATAAATGGTGTAATTCACCTTTATTACATCTAATTTAAAACTTTATTATACAGAAGTATACCTTGCTCTCCATATTCAAGTGTTCCTTAGTAAAACATTACTCAGAATGTTACTGTTGTATGCTTTCCAGAGCTAACTGCAGGCATCATAAATCAACTTGATAAACTTAGTGTGAGTGCGAGCATGTACTTGGGCGTGTATGCATGCTTGCTTTTCTATGTCTTTAGAGTGGCTAAATTCTTCCAAGAACTGAGAAAAAAGCAAAGTCATTATTTGTTACTTGCTCGCTTTGCCTTTCCTTATATTTTGGCTTAATTCCTTTACAGCTATCTGCATAACTAGGTTGTCTGTCATTAATTTACCTAAAAAAACATTTATGTAAGCAGCTAGTGAAAAATAAGCACCTTGAATTATATGCAGCACCTTCCTCACCTTTTTAGTCTAAACTCAGAAAAATTTGCATCTGTGTCAAAATCCTGATCTCTATAGTCACTAACTATTGTGCATGAACTATTCTAATTCACTATATCACCTAACCAGTTTCTAAAAACCTGAAAGGGTACTTACATATTATCGCAATCACATTTGTCACTGGCGGTTGCTTCCCCGATCCTGAAATATGTCCCTTAATGATTTTAAAAAGTGACGTGTTGTTTGTGTGTGTGTGTTAAACTGTACAGGCTCTTTTATGGACTGTTATCGAAATCAAGTCCAAAACCCCTACTGTCGCTGTTTGTTTAGGCGGTATACTGAGAGCATGTCGGTTATTGCAACTCCGCTCGATGAACGTTCCTTTTTTTCCTGCCAGCAAATGCAGGTCAAGTAATGGTTTACACTCACATTTGGCCATCAAAGTTGTGTCATTATTGTAGTGTGATTGGTACAACACACTGTTTTACTTACTTTAACAGACATGTAGCGTGAAACATAACATTCCCAGAAATTAAAAAAATAAAGAAAAAAAAAAGAAAACAGTAGTTAGAAGAGGTAGAGTGACTGCGATTCTGGCTGAGCAATTCCCACTGCAGAGAAACAGAAAGACATAGTGACAGCGGCGATCAAGATCGCTGCAACAGTAATCCATGAAGAAATACTGCATGCTTTTCCCCAAACATGCAAGTGCCAGAAATCACAGTCTGCACTGTAAAAAGAAAATCACATCATGTCACATTTTATCATGACATTAATATGATTTGTTGCAAGGTACAGGACCTGTTCAGTTCATTTCAGTTTCAGTAACCGGGAAGATGGCATGACATGCTGCCACCAGCGGGGAAGTGCAACATGAACTGACAGCTTCAGTATTTTTTCTAATTTTTATTCATAACCCTGCATAAAAGACCCTACCTTTTTAAAGCAAACACATTGTCTCCCATTTTTTAAAACATTATCGGTCACATTTCAGTATCGGAAGCAACCTTTATGATTGCAAAAATGTGGTTGCGATAATACGCAAGTACCAGAATGAAAGCTATAAATCTTCGCAGAATTCAATGATCTGTCTTTCAAATGCATTATGAAAACTTGAGTGATAAATGTCTCCTATTACTTAATGTGTAAAAAAATCTCCTTCAAGAAATGCAGATTCCTTTTTATACCCTTTCCCAGTATTTTGCTGTCTGAGCTTCTCTTAGTTATAATAACATGCTTTAATCCATTTTGTGACATCCTGGCCTGCTGATTAAATTCTGGAATGATAACCATTATTGGCTTTCCATTTTCACTGAAACCTTATTTTTTTTCAGATGAATTTTATTGTCCTTCAGGAAGACTTTTATTTTTGGTTATGTGAATCCTGACAGCAGATAAAACATGGCCCATTGCCCTGAACATTATTTGTTGGGGAGGCTGCAATCCCTCCATTTAACAAATTATTAGTAGCTAAAATCCAGACTCTGTAAGAGCAGACGTTTTATTCCATGTATTTTTAAATTCAGGTTCTGGTTTTGCATAGCACCTCTTTAGAAAGATATACAGTGAATGATCTATGACCCAGCAGGGAGAGATTCCTGGTAAAGATAAAGCAGTACTAGAAAATTAACACAGTTACTTCATGCTGACTTCAAAGAAGTGCCACAAGAACTTCCAGATATTGCAAAAATTATTTCACTGAATAATGATTCATTATTTTACTATGAAACTGTGTTCCATACTTTCTAGCCTCATTTAGATCTGTTCTCTTCTAGTCATCACAAATCTTATTGGGAAGATAAGAAATTTATAGCTGCAGTGCACCTGCATGTACTGTGAATGTTTATGATGGTATGACAACTTTAAAGTAGCAGTGGGACGGCCAGCTTTGCCTTGAGCCAGGCACTCGCTTGAGTGGAAGCTTGGCTCAGGCTCATGAACTAGGAGTATATAGAGCCAGAAATGAGCTGAGATGGCTCTTTTTTAAGTTATGCCATCCCCATTACACCTTCCATGGAGCCAGGAAATTATAGGCTCATAGGTTTGACCAGCCTCATATGCAAAACCATGTAAATAATTCTCATGTAATTAATCAATAAAGATACAGGAAACCTCCAAAGACTTTATCCATCTCAGTTTAGATTCATCAAAGGCAGACCATGCTAACTAAACTGGCAGGACATTTTCATAAGGTCAACAAAGCTATGGATGAAGATAAAATGGTACAAACCTCCTAACTAGACCTTGCTAGGGTTTTTGACACAAGTCCCATATATCACCCATTGGATTGCCAAGTGGCTCACTTATAGAATGCAGGAGATCAAAATAAGCGAAGTTACCTCCACTTAAAAAAATTCACCAGTGGATTCCTACAGGGCATGGTGCTGGGACCTCTCTTGTTTGGCATCTACTTCTTGGAAGTTAAAGCCAATAGTAAGAGGCTCTGATTGACCAAGTTTGCAAATGTCTGCATGCTAGGTGCAGTTATTGAATCCCGAAAGGACTTCCCCATTCTGCAGGAAGGCTTATCCCAAACAAGCAACTGGTGCCGGAATCATGGTCTAAAGCTAAATGCCAAAAAATGCATTATCAGAGTCTTTGGGAAGCTGACTGTCCCAGGGAGCTACCATATTAATAATTTGCCCCTAATAGTTGACCAAGTTGTTTGGGATCTGTAAACTTAGGTGGACAGTGACCCAACTTTCAACCAGCATATGTCCACTATGTTAGAGGAAGATGAAGGCTCAACAACTAACAGGTAAGAGGAGAGGAGATTAGATGAAAATGATGATGTATAACCAATCTGTAGGAAGGTCTCTATCAATAAATAGTGTTCCAGTGGAAGTTTGGAAGCTAGGATGGAAGAAAGTGATGAAGATCTGGAAGGTTCTGTTTAACAGCATTTTAAAAGGAGGGGAGGTACTAGCATCCTGGAAAAAAAAGTTGTGGTGACTGTAATACATAAAGACAATCAATACCCATCTTATCCAGCTTTATATAGGGCCATTTCAATTTTAAACCATGATTATAAAGTGCTTGTGTTTATAATGGCTAAAATAATGGCAAAGATGTTGCCAAGATTAATAGACATGGACCAATGTGGTTTTGTGGAGGGGAGGCAAACATTTGACAAGATTAACAGAACAATGATGATCCAGAGGGAAGAAGAATGTAAACAAATACCAATCTTGTTGACGGATCTTGATACAGAGAAAGAATTTAAAAGAATAAGCTGGGATTTTATGAGTAGAGCAATGGAAGCATTTGCATTCCCTGATACAATAATACGGTTAATTAGAAGGATATAGGAGGGATCAGGGGAAAAATCAAGTGGGAAGGTTCCTTTCTGATATATTGTGACTGAAGAGAAGAACCAGGCAGGGGTGTCCTCCTTCCCCTTTGTTATTTGCATTATGTTTAGAATCATTGGCAAAGAAAATTAGGAACTTAGCAATTCAAGGATATAATTGATATGGTGCTCAAGAAAACTTGGCTTTATTCGCATTTATTCAATATTATTTTGTACCTGTTGGAACTAGAAAAAGGACTTCCCACTGTTGTGGAATATTCTGAGACAGTTCTGTTTCTTTTCAGGATATAAAATTAATGAAGATGAAACAAAGGTTAAACCCCATAAACTATGTACTTGCATATGAATTAGTTCAGCAATACCCATAATTATGGGGGCATGATAAAATGAAGTATTTAGGAGTATGGATTAAAAAGGATTCAGTTATGGCAGCTAAGGATATGTGGGAAGAGACTAAACAAAAGATAATATGAAAACTGAGAAACTGGAAGCACTTGCCTATAGATATGGCCAGCAAGATGCAAGCAGTAAAAGTGTTTTCAGTCCGTTTATTTTTTTTACACAGGTCAGGAATATTATATAGATAAAGTAGCAGAAAGTATGCTAAGAACTAAACCAAACAAGAGAATGAAAGGAAATTTTGCCAATAGGGATGACTCAATTAGGGGTACAGAGAATAGACAAGAGGGATCTGGATTTTACTGGAGGAAGATGGCAAAGGAACTAAGGTACTGGAAACAAATAATGAGAGGAAAAAAGGTGATAGAATGGGAAGAGGCTAAGAAGATATTCAGATCGCAGGTTAGTGATTGCCTTTTCTATCAGCGATTGATATCTGAGTATAGACACAGAAAAAAGGGATAGGGGATTCCAAATGAAAGAGCTGTACTGGTTGAAATTTTAATTGATTCTAGAACAGAAGTTATTGTTAAAAAGGGATAATTAGTAGGGCACATAAAATATTACATGATATCTATATGAATCAATCAGAGGAGGTCAGGAAAGACTGGAAAGAGAGATTAGCTAAATAATTCACAAAGAAACAATGGGAAGACATACGTATGGCTCCCAAATATGCAAAAAAATCTCGAAGATTTCAGATTTTTTTTTTGCCTGGAAATGTTTGCACAGATACTTTAGACCCCAAGTAGACACCAAAGAATTTGTCCTCATGTAGATGGGAAATGTCAGAGGTGTGATAGGGAAGAAAGAAATAATTGGAAGCATACATTTTGAGAGTGTAATGAGTTGGCCGACTTTAAAAATTCCCTACAGAGGTGTCTGTCAGGAATACTGGGGGATATTTTTTTGATCTGGGATATGGTATCTGAATTGTCTAGGCATAGTAAGCCTTGATAAGTTTAATGCTGGGAGCTACAAAAAAGCAGTTACTATAAAATGGAAATCAAAATCTAAACCAAATATAACTTAAGTAGTGAACATTGCAAAAAGAACAGGAAGTGGGATCTTTAGGAATGGGTAGGAGTAAATTACATAGAAAAATGGAAATTGTGTGAATAATTCTACGCAGTAATTTCATGAAGAAGGGGTACAAAACTGAAGCAATAAAGAAAGGGATTGTTGCTCATCTTGGTTTGCAATTGATGAACAGGTGGGGTAGTTTGTTTCCATGCTTTATTACATAGAAACACATCAGGATGGATAGCAGTAGTACAAAACATAAATGAACTAATTAACTGACAGATTATACAGACATGCATGCTTACATCTCAACAGCTTACTACAAAATGGCAGTAAGGCTTGCATGTGCTCAGTTTATACACTTGTGCAAGCCCATGGAAAGCTTCTTAAAGGAATACATACATATTGCTCTACATCCTCCCTCTTTAATGAATTGCCCACAATACAATGACATTTGAAAAAAAAGACATTCAATTACACAGACTCTGAGAAATAAATACAATATTCATGTTCAAGTTGCTGTGTGTCTGGAACATTGTCTGGAAATGCATCCTAATCTAGTGATATAGCAATCAGGACTGGGGTTAGCAACAGGGACAGGCATTGGTGAACAAACAGACTTTGGAGTTTCAGGATTCTTCTCAGGAATAGAGATATTTGCTGGAACATCCTCTGGAACTGGAATGTTGGATAACTCACTCTGAGATTTAGTCTTTCAAACAGGTTTGATACTGAAATACAGGCTCAGACACCAGGATCAAATCTATCCAGTTCTGCCTAAACTCCACAATGTACGGTCTCAGCTTTGTTCATACCCTTTTCATGACTCCAATCCGATCAAAACCTTTGGACATCTGCATCCTCACTATCTCACCCTCTCGTAATGGATTGAGCAGTTTGCTGGACTTACCATAGCAAGACTTCTGAGATAAGCACTTCTTCAACAGATTGGCTTTCACTGATCTGTTGCTCTTGACAAATGGAACAAACAGATTACTGCTAATTGGTAGTGTGGTTCTGATTTGTCTCAACAGAAGTCTCTGTGCAGGTGAGCCAAGATGTTTATCACGAGGAATATTTCTGAGATTCAAGAGATTCAAGAAAGCATCACTATTGTCTCATTTTGACTTCTCTAGTAATTGTTTCGCACTTTGAACTGCATGTTCTGCCAAGCCATTTGACTATGGGTACTCAGGACTACTTGAAACAACAAATAAAGTCCCACTCTTCAGCAAATTATTTGAACTGCTGGTTTGTAAACTGCGTACCATTGTCAGAAATAACTATGTGTGGACTATGAGCAACTGGAAAGTGACACTTCAGCTTAGTAATGACAGTACTAGATGCTAGATTAGGAAGCAGGTCAATCTTGAACCAGTTTGAATAAGAGTCTACTACCACCAAGTAATGTTGACCATTCTACTCCAAAATGTCTGTAGCTACTGTCGACCAAGGTAGATCAGGAATCTGGTTTAGTTGAAGTGGTTCTTTCTGTTGATGTGGCTTAGTACTATTACATACAGAACAAGATGAAAGTACTCTCTCAATGGTCCTTGACATAGAAGGCCAAAATACTAGTCCTCTCACCCTTCTTTTGGTAGAATCAGCTTCTGGGTGGCCACGATGCAAAATAGTAACATACTCTTGTAAGGATTTTGGACTTTTCATGATGATACCATTGTCAAACAAAATCTCATCTCTGTAAGAAAATTATCGACTAATAAAGTGGTTAAGCACCTGAAGAACTGGATCTGTGTCTGTATGACTTCTGAGCTCATCAAGACATGTGGAAGGAAAATTTCTTAGTTCCATGACTTCAAAAT
Source organism: Protopterus annectens (assembly GCF_019279795.1). Lineage (NCBI taxonomy): Eukaryota > Metazoa > Chordata > Ceratodontiformes > Protopteridae > Protopterus > Protopterus annectens. The sequence continues at coordinate 552,939,132 of NC_056729.1, read as the reverse complement.
CAAGTTGCTCATTTTCATGCTATTCAGTGATATTTCTGTGTGATCTGGATAAAGTATCAGCAAAATAAAGAAGTTTGCCTTTTGTGTACACAAGACTGACATTATACTTTTACAATTTGAGCATCATGCATTGCAATCTGGCAGGAGCTGTATGTATAGGCTTTCTCAAAATAGTGACTAGAGGTTGGTGGTCAGTTTTGATCTGAATAGGTTTACATTTGAATATGCAAACACAATTGCCAAGAATTCTTTCTCAGTTTTTGCATACTGCATTTCAGTTTGGGTTAGAGTTCTGGATGGATTGGCTACTGGTCTACCCTCTTGAAGAATGACTGCACCAAGACCAAACTTTGAAGCACCACAAGAAAGTGTAACTGGTTTGTGAACATCATAGTATCTGAGGGCTGGCGGACTGGCAAGTTTCTGTTTCAAGACATCAAATGCTCTTTGGTGTTGTTCTAACCATGACCAGGATACAACTTTGAGTGTCAGCTCTCTAAGAGGTGCGAAAGTTTGCTCATGTCTGGAATGAACTTGCCTAGATAGTTAACCATGCTAAGAAAATGTTGTAGGACATGGACATTGTCTGGATCTGGCATCTCAAGAATTGCTGTTTGCTTTGAAGGATCTGGTCATAAGCCTGAATTGGTAAACAAATGACCAACATAAGTAACTTCTCATAGCCAGAATTTGCACTTCTGAGGATTCAGCTTAACATTCACTTCCCGAGCTCTTTTCAGAACTTTCTTGAGGTTTCTGTCCTGCTCAACTTCACCATTACCTCCTACTAAAATATCATCTACTATAATAGCACACTGATACCCAGAAAAAACTTGCTCCATGGCACATTAAAAGACTTCACTGGCAGAATTTGTCCCAAATGACATTCTTAAACATCTGTACCTGCCAAAAGGAGTACTGAAAGTGGGTGGTTAGCAATGAAGATTTTTGGTCTTGCAAAATTTGGCAAAATGAACTCTTTGCATCTAAGAGAGAAAAAACAGTGGCATTTGGCATAAGAGCAGCAACTTTTTTGACTGTAAGCACTGGATTATGAAGTCTTTTAAGTGCTTTGTTCAAATCTTATGGATCAGTACATATTCTGATATAATCTGAGCTTTTCTTATGAACTACAACCATGGATATTACCCATTCAGTAGGCTCAATAGCTGGACAAATCACACCTTGCTGCACCATTTTATCTAGCTCAGGTTTGACTCTGTTCTGCATAGCTACTGGAACTTTCCGGGCTGGTCTGACAACTGAACTGACTTCAGAGGCTAACTTCATGGAGTACACAACTGGTAGTTTGCCCAGTTTGTCTTTGAAAAGATCAGCATAGGTAGAAAAAATAGACTGGGCAACATTAGAACAGTGGTCTTTTAAGCTTACATGATGGATTTCCTTATTAAATGAAAGTAATTCCATTTTCAAACAGTCTCTGAGGCCTAATAATGACTGTACATGCCTCTTGACTCTGTAAAATTTCAAGTCATAACTGTTCCCAGCAAAGTAACATGAAAGCACTAATGAACCTTCAGTTTGAATTTGTATGCCACCATAAGCAACAAGCTTTGCACACTTTGCCACATCAGGCTTCTCACCAGCACATACTCTAGCAAATCTTTCTGCTGACATAACACTGCACTTTGAACCTGTGTCAACTTTGAGCTCTATGGGTCTCCCGTTTAGCCGAACAGTAAAAAAATACTTAATTCTCTGCCCATAAATCTACTGCATTGACTGTTTCATTAAGCACAGACACACCATCAACATAGAAAGTAGGGTCACAGCTTTCTAATTGATCAACTTGTCTCTTTGAATGTTCTCTTAATAAAAGAATGGACTTCTTTTGATTTTCAAAATTTTTGGAAATGATTATATTTATTGCATTTGTGGCACTGCTGACCAAAAGCTAAGCACTTTTCTCTTTTAGACACATGACTACCACCACAATTACAACAGTTGACTATGAGGCTAGGTGAGGGCACATGCTTTGAGTTTGCTGACTCACCCTTGTACTTCACTGAGACTGTGCACAGTCTGGAATTTGATAGAAAGCTACAGGGTTTACCTGGGACTGTTGCAAGGTTCACAGTTGCTGCCATGTGCTTGGACCTGTTTCTTTTAACCACATGCTGCATACTATCAACATGAGCACTAGAAGACACTGAAAGCGTGCATTTCTCCTTTGTATGCATATTTGTGTGCTTTTCTGTGAGCTCATATATTTGACAAATCTCAGTGGCCTTATTCAAAGTTAAATCACTGTCATGAAGCAAAATCTTTCTCACAGCATCATCTTTAATACCACACACAAGTCTGTCTTTTATCAACTCATCCCTTAAATCAGCAAATCTGCACATTTTTGTCTTATTTCTCAAGTTAGTTATATATGCTGCAAAAGATTCACCAGGCTTTTGATCTCTCATATAAAATAAGTTCCTTTCCACTGTAATATTTGTTTGGGGTTTACATATTTCTCAAAATTTATGTTTTAAGAACTCAGGGTCTTCCCTTGACTCAGCTGGTACCACTGTATGGTGGTATTCCCCCTCCCCTGCAAATACAGCAGGTACATACACAAATGAATGCTCTCTTTATATGGCTTCTGAACCAGTTAAATTAAGCAGAATAAATGCCTTTGTACAGTCATCTTTATTAAAAAATGCAGCTTGTAGGAAAATATTTTACTCTTGCTCAATCACTCTTCAATTCTTTGCAATATTATTATCAAAGACAAGTGGACCTGGTTTTTGAAATCCTTCAGTCATGCCAACAAAGTATGGCCAAACACACCGAAACAATGGCCCTTGTAATTGCATACAAGCATGCACACACAGCCAGTACTTGTAATAACATTCAAATGCATAATAAAGTCTTTGAAATATTGTACTTTGTGAAATATGCTTTGAAATGGCTGTATTTTGCAAAATAACTGTACTGTAATACTACATAAACTTGCAACCACTTTGTATACTTCACATATCTTGAATAGCTTTAATTAATATGAAAAAATAGCACATAAAAATGTGGTAATTTCCCTTATTTTATACATTTTATGTGATTCGGACTTTATTTCAAACATTTTTCTTAATTATTTCAAATATTTATATCAATATGTTGCAGTTTCGGACATTTTGTTTAACTAGAAATTCATTCTGAGTGCTTCATTTTATATTCTTTGAGTAAGAAATCATTTAAGCAAGTTTTAGTACCTGAAATTTGTTTCTGACCAGTTTTTGCGAATTATACGGGCAGTAGGGATAATCCCTTTCTCTATACAAGGAGAAGGTCACTGTAAGCTGCCTGTCAGGTGCCAGGATCCACCACATAACACAAGCACTCAAGTCACTCCAAAGCAAGTACAAATATGACTCCGTCATTGTCCATGCTGGTGTGAATGACCTGAGACGTACATCCCTGGACTTCATGAAAAAAGACATAGAGGAGCTCTCTGATCATGTAGCCCAGGCCGGTATGACCCTGACCTTGAGTAGCATCTTACCCTCACCAAGAATGATGCCACAGTATAAAGACAAAATGATCAATTTTAACAATTGGCTAAAGTATTGGTGTCATTCAAAGGGGATCCAGTGTCTGTCAGCCTGGGATGACATGCTCGACAAGCCACGTTGCTTCGTTAGAGACGGCTTGCACCTGTCACCCCTGGGTTTTCGAATACTGGCAAAGGCTATTGCCTCCCACATAGTGCCTTTTTTAGGCAAGGCTCAAAAGACAAACCCACCTCCATAGACAACACAAAGAAAAAAAAAACTAAGGGTAATGCTGCTCAACGCCAGAAGTCTAAACCTCAAGATGCACGCACTCAAGACTCTCCTCAGTATGGAGAATATCAATATTTGTGCAGTAACAGAAACCTGGTTCAAGGCTCCCGAGAACACCCCAGCACTAACAGGTTATACTTCATACCATGCTTTTCGGCCCCAAAACTCAGACCGAACCACAAAAGGAGGGGGAGTATCTATATTTATCAAAGATACCCACACCTCCAGGTTAGTGGCACTGCACGAAGCATCGGAGACCATCCATGTGCAACTAACAGTGGGCAAAACTGCCTTTCAGTTTGTAGCCTGCTACAGACCACCCTCCCAAACACAGGAACCTCACTCGGCTTTCCTGAGAACACTGGAGAATATGAAGGTCTCTCCAAACACCGTTATACTGGGTGACTTCAACTACCCAAACATTGATTGGGAAAACTACTCAAGCCCAAACACCCTTGTCCAACGGTTCCTAGAATTTATAAACTCAAATGCTATGGAACAACTGGTCATCACTCCCACAAGAGGGGAAAACATATTGGATCTGGTCATCACCAACATGGGGTCTCTATGTTCCACACCAGAGGTATACCCCTCATTGGTAAGATCAGACCATAAACTAATCTCACTGGACACCCATATTCCGTCCCCACCCCCAGTCAAGGAAACCACTGTGAAGAACTTCTCAAAAGCAAACTTCACACTTCTCAAAACCGAGATGGAATCCTTCAAAGCCCCCGGGCCAGTGGAAAATATGGCCCAAAATGCAGAATCCTTTACAAAAGCATTCTATGGACACCTACAAGAATGCATGGAGCATGCTATCCCAAATAAAACCAAGACTCACTCCTCCAAAGGCAGGAGACCTGTCTGGTGGACCCTGGCCATAAATTAGCTATACAACAGAAGGAGAAAGCTACTACATGATAGAGCAAAATCCCAAAAAGGGAAGGCATCTCTGATCAGTACTAGCAAGAAACTATGATCCCTCATAAAATCATCTAAGGCCAGCTTCGAAAGAAAAATTGCACAAGACACTAAAGATAATCACAATGCCTTCTTTAGTTATGTCAGAAACCTGGGAGGCAACTTCCAGATATGCTCTGAGTTAGTGCAAAATGACATAAAATACACTGAACCCACAGACATTGCCAACATCCTGGCAGAAAGGTTCAGTGCAAACTTCTCCCCCCTTCCCCCCCAAAAGAGCAAATGTCTATCCCAACAGAGTGTAGCCTTCCTGAGATCACTGATGCACAGGTGAGAGCTGCCCTCTCCAAAGCAAAAAACACAGCATCAATGGGACCAGACGGTGTCCTGGGCTGCGTCTTACATGAGTTCTGAGAAGAACTAAACCCTCATATAAAGTCACTGTTCAATCTCAGCCTTACTACAGGATATGTACACAAGGAATGGTGTACAGCAACAGTGGTCCCACTCCACAAAGGTGGTGCCACAACAGACCCCGGAAACTATCGACCTATAAGCCTGACTAGCCTGGTCTGCAAAGCTATGGAGCGTATCATCACGGAAATCATAAACAAAAACATTGGCAACCTCCAGACACTGGATCCTACCCAATTCGGCTTTGTTAAGGGCCGATCTTGTCTCTTGAACCTGGTCGACTTCTTTGAAACAGTTACCAAAGCCATAGATGAAGGGAAGGTAGCCCACACAGCCTACCTGGACCTCGCAAAAGCCTTCGACACAATACCCCACTCGGGCATCATAAATAAGCTCACCAGCTTAAATATCAACCCCTATGTCACAGGATGGGTTGCAAACTGGCTCAGGGATAGAACCCACATGGTCAGAATAACAGGTGCCATATCAGACTCTAAACCAGTTACAAGTGGCATCCCACAAGGCTCAGTCCTGGGACCTCTCTTGTTCGGTGTATATATTTTTCTGAGGTGCAGGCTAACTTGGGTGGACTATGGCTGACCAAGTTTGCAGATGACTGTAAACTGGGTGCCATAATCGACTCTCCAGCTGACACAAGCATCCTCCAAAAGGATCTCACAGAGATGGATAACTAGTGCCAGAGCCATGGCCTAAAGCTAAATGCCAAAAAGTGCATAGTCATCCCCTTTGGGAAAAGCAAAGTGCCCACAAATTACCACATAGGTGGTAATCCATTAAGTACGGAAGAAGTAATTAGGGACTTGGGGACCCAAGTAGATAGCAATCTCTCCTTTGACAATCACATTGCCAACGTTGTTAGAAAGACCTTCTATATAGCCCACCTTATCACGAAAGGGTTCACATCTATATCAAGAGAGGTCATTGTGCCCCTCTACTCATCACTTATCAGGCCCATAACTGAATACAGTGCCCCATTTGGGATATACCTTACCCGACACCTGCAGCAACTGGAAAGACCCCAAAAGTACCTCACCAAGAGGATCAAGGGGCTCAAACAGATGCCCTATGCAGTTCGGCTAAAGAAACTCCAACTCTACTCAGTTGCGTATCGCCTACTCAGAGGCGATCTGTGTCTGACGTATAAAGCCATGTCCAACCCAGAATTAATGGACATGCTTCACCTCAGGAAATCCAAATCCCTTAGAGCTACACGCTCCAGGGACTTGAACCTCAGCACAGAAATAAATAGGACATGCTGGAGGGACAGATTCATATCCCAGAGGCTCCCCTCACTCTGGAACAAAATCCCAATCCATGTTAGGTAGAGCCCCTCACTGACCCTCTTCAAGAGAAATCTTGACGAGTGGATGGGAGATCGTAAGTTCACCCCTGGGATCCCTTCTGTGTCCCTGCTTGACAGAGGTACAGTAACCTAACCTTAAAAGGGCTACCTTCTGTGACCTACTATACAGAGGCACAGTCAACTAATCTAAAAGGGTGGTGAAAGCCAAACACACTCTGGCTAGGCTTATAAATGCCCTAGGGCAGATAGCCTAGTATCAACCTATGAACCTATGAACCTATATTTCTCCACCATTAACTGAGTGACTCATTCTTGATTCTGGATTCCATTCTAACACCATGTCAAGTCTTGGTTTACAATTGAAGATGAACAGGTGGGGTAGTTCGTTTATATGCTTTATTACATAGAAACACATCAGGCTGGATAGCAGTACAAAATATAAACAAACTGGTTAACTGACAGACTATACAGACATGTATGGTTACATCTCAACAGCTTACTACAAAACATCAGTCAGGCTCGCACGTCTTTTTATAAGCTTGTGCAAGCCCATGGAAAGCTTCTTAATGATATACATGCATATTGATCTACAGGTCTTAAGGAAGCCACTATGCTAAGGAAGGATGGGGCTAAGCTTTTCTTTGCTGCACCAATAAAAGCTAATGTTAGGAGTACTAGGGTCAGCAGCACAGTGAGAGTCCCCCTCACTTTTATTTGTGATACAAATGCACTTAGGAACATCATTTCTAAAAATTGGCATACTTTACTTACGGATCCTTCTATATCTGAGATAGCTGCAGGGTGCCCTACTTTTTATACAAGAATAAGAAGAATTTGAAAAGGCTACTTTGTTACCCAAAAAGGCACCGAAATAGGCATTTTGATTAAGGTACCCATAGATGCAGAAAGTGCAATTTTTGTGATTTTCTAAGTATTGATGGAACATTTTTTCATCCTTATATGGGGCGGGAGTTTCATTTTTCTGCTTCAGCTGATTGCAATACCATTAATGTGGTGGTGTACCTCATTTTTTGTGAGGTATGCTCTTCATTCTACATTAGCAAAACAAACCACAAGTTTAAAGAAAGGGACAGAGACCATCATTAGTGTATATGTAAGGGGAACGTGGTTAATCCCCTAGCAAAGTATGTTAATACATTTGGAGCTAACCACATATATAGCTGTAGATGTGGTAGTGACTGACATTAGGCTAGGGGATGTAGAAAAAGAGATTGAGTTTTGGGAGATTAGATGGATAATCTCACTGCAGTCCCATAAAGGCCATGGATTAAATGAACATATCCTTCTATGCCCAGTTTTAAAATCTAGGGGGGGTTGAGGAAGAAGTAATTTCTACACACTTATATGATGTTTTTATTTTTTAGATTTTTTTTCTTTTATACATCTCTTAGAAGTATGTTTTTTTGTGTCCTGTTTTATAGAAATCATGTACCTGTATCTTTAAATATGTGATTCCTATGATTGGTTAGTTGTGTAATAGGTAGTGATGTAATTCTATTTAAATGTAGATGTTGTATGTTCTCACTTTTGGGGAACAGATCATCCATTGTAACCTGTAGTTTAAAATGTAACACAGACAACATGTTAGTATAAAAAGATCAGAAGCACACCACGACAATCGAAGCCAACCTAAATAGCTGATATTTCCTTTATTGTGAGTTGTAAAAAGTAAGCGCTTTCACGCCTCACAGGGCGCTTCTTCAGACTTTAATAAAAAACAAAAAGTAAAAAATCATTATATCTCTACCCAACCCTTTCATAAGCCAATAAAATCTATTGATGCTAATTAATTAATTCATACTATCAACATACATTTTCCATGACTTAGAAAAATTCTCATAGTAGACAATTATTAACAAATACAATTATTAGTCTGCTGAAAACATCCCTAAAATTCTATGGATAATAAAAGACATATTTATATGCATATTATACTTTTATACAAACAAGCATGCATATATATGTGTATAGTTCAATATAAAAATATATATAATATATAATATAATAATTATACAAAAATATATATAGAAAAATGTTTAAATAAATAAAAATATATATAATATATATATAAAAAATATATGTTAAATAATATGTAAGTATTTAAAGAGATGCATATACTAAATGCAATATGTGTACATATGTAAGAGATACAGTAAATATATATATGTGTATAAAGATGAAGAGCAACTTGGAAAGAACAATGATGTTAATGTCTCAATGGTCTATCTTTTAAGAAGGGTTTTAAAGAAACTCTATCATTGAGACCATGTCTAATGTCAGCTTGTAATCTAATTATCCATTTGTTCTCTTGCTTTTCAGTAAAGTTGCTAATGTTTCCTAGCCTTGTAGTGGTATGTATGAGTTCTAGGACCATAAACTTAAATTTATGTGTGGTGTCATTCTGAATCACATGTTTAGCTAGGGCGTTGGTCTCATTCTCTTTACTTATGGCATATAGATGTTCCCTGATTCTTTCTCTTAATGTTCTATTTGTTTTACCTACATAATACATATTGCATTTCTGACAAACACCTAAATAAACAACATTTCTGGAAACACAACTAGCATAAAAATCAAACTCATAACATACTTGTGTGTCAGGATGTATAAAAGTATTTCTGTTATATATATATTGACAATGATTACAGTTATAGCAGGGAAAAGTTCCCTTTTTTACTGAAAATGTTCTTGTCTCTTTGTGTTCATAACATAGAAGTCTCTTTAATGATCTAGTGTTCTTGTAACTGAAACTCGGATGTTGACCTACTATCTTGCTAATCTCTTCATCTAAGGTCAGAATTCCCCAGTTCTTTCTAATAACATCTGTTATCATTCTATTGCAGTTAGTATATGGAAGGAGCCAACATAATATCAAAGATCACAGGTGTGCTTGCACTATAGCATCAAACAGAACAGCCTTACCAGGTCTGTCTGTGCCTGAAGGGGAATGCACCATGTGGCACAAAAATATAGTTGTAGTTTAAAATGGCACACAAGCAACATGTAAGCAAACACCTCAGTTTTAACCAGAGGAAGTGGCACATACCAGCTATGGATCACACTAACAGGATATGGAGACACTTGTGTGACACGTGGTGCTGCTGTTTCAATGTTGATGGTCCTAAGGAATTAAAACACACATTACACATGTTGCTGATAGTGTTATCTACACATTGTGTAAGTAATGTGACATGCTGTAACACTTGCCATATGCGTCTGCATCAGGTGTGTTGTGTACAATGTAGTATAAAAGTAAGGTAATATTTGTGAATTAAAGTCCTATAATGAGAATTGGATTATGATTCAGTGTTTGTGACTGTCAGACATATCTGAACATCTTGGAGCACCTGCCTCAATACCTTCCCCAGGTATATGAAGATCCTGGTAGGTGTCATGGAGGGAAGCTTGGAACACTGTTATCTCATCCAGGGGAGGAAATGGTACCCCATCTCTAGTGACATTCCTCTCCATCTCTTAGTGGCATCTCAAAGGATTATGTCAGAGCAATGCTGCCAGCAGTTGTGAAGGAATTGGCTTTGTCCACCCACAACATTGATCGTGTTGGTCAGATCCCACCACATTTGATGCCTCCACACAATATTGATAATCTGTCTGAGTAAGTTTTGACCATGCTGGTGCAGTGCCACAATGATTTCATTCTCACTGGGTGAAAAACTGTCCAGGCTATTTTGTGTAGGCATCTGAAAGAAAGGGTGATATGCACATATCAAATTTTATACAGGGGTTCACACAATGGTATCAGCGATCAAACATATGTCAGTTGAATGTTTTGCCTCTGATTTACAGTGCATAGCTATAAAAAAAATGTGTGTCACCTATATTGCCATCATGTACAGATAAGTACAAAGAATATGTCTGAATAGCTGATCCATATGTCCTAACAAAATCAGCACACTTAAGTAAATACTAAGCTATCAATCTAACCTAGGCAATAACCAGAAGTCAGAATCAAAGTTTGTACTGTATATCTGTGAGGTAAAAGCCTTAACTAATATGCTAGATCCTTCCTACATGTGCACAGCTATCAACTGACTCCACATCTTCAGATATGTCATATATGCAGAGATGGGATTTAAACCCATGTCAGTGGATATTTAGACAAGTAACGGCCATGCACATAACCAATGTGTCACAACTTCAGTAGTACAAAAATGTTGTTGCCACAGTTACATGCACATCAAACTACACCTAGCAATTCTACCTCAAACATGTGGGATACATCACAGTTTAAACCCCAGAGGGGGAGATTGAAAGGGAGGGGTCAGCCCTCAAGAATTAATTTGGCATTTAAAGTTAGGTGCCACTCTTCCACTGGGTTTGAATGAACATGTTTCTATCACATCCATTTTGCATATGAGGGCCAACAAATTATAAGTAATGGATTTTATGTAGTAAGCTTATATAGGCTTATGTTGGTACATGTTATTTAGTTTGGTGGGGTGGACACTTCAAAAATTAGTGTTTATAATAAGACTTGGGTTAATTGAAATAACTTTACGACTGCAGACTTTTGAAATATACTTCTGTAGCTTTAAGAATTTAATTGGTGGTGTATGTATCTAACAATTAACCAATGGAATTCTTTGTAAAATGCTATAAAATTATGTCTTTTTTTAAGTATTCTTTATTCTGATGAAGTCTCCTTAGTGGGATGAAAGCACATTTGTTTTTAGTATTACTGCTACCACTGTATGAGTAAGCATCAGAGAATATCCATAAATCATTCCTTGAACATACAACTTGTGGAAAAGCCAAGTCGTCATTATCCGCAAACTTACTCCAGATGTAAAAGTGAATTTGCATTACCGATGGATAAGAGTGGATTCCATCCATATCCAATATTCACCAGGGCTGTTTAGCTTATAGTCATACAACTGCATATGAGGAAAAACCTTCCTGATAATGATGGACATGTACCCATATGCAAGCATGTTGGGGAAATCTAACCCCATCCCTTATGTAACTGTCATATTGATGTACTGAGAATATCAAAGAATATATGGATGAAATACGCATTAGAGGTTTAACTATTTTGAACATAGAAAAGTGATAATGAACCGTGTGTTCCACAGAAGCAGTGCAAGTACATTAAAGCAAGTAGTAGTTTAGATATTTTTAAGAACAGCCTGGATTCTTATAATAAGAACAAGTGTTTTGGTATATTGGCAAGCTAGAAGGGCATTTATGCCCATGCTTGAAATATTTGTATGCATGCATGTATGTGACCTCATATGCTAGCTTACCTTTGTAATGATAGCAGTCAGGCAGATATACCTCACAGTGAGGTTAGCTAAGCACAAACACGTTTTAAGTACCATTTGCATCATACATAATTAATGGCTTTCATCAGCATGCAGTGTGTTTGAATCCCATTGGCGAACATCTGCTTAAGTTCCCACATCTCAGTACATTAACCAATAGCTCAGTATAAGTGTACAATTCTGAATGCAAATGCCCAAGAAGCATTATTAAATGAGAATGTCTGTAACATGTGCGCAATGCCTAGCAATAGTTTGCTACCACCCTATATGCTCCACTTTTAAAATGTGATATCGATACATTTTTACATTTTATCATTGCTCCCTGTGAACTGAGTGGGACCTCAGTGAGCATTTTGTGTAAGACATTTTCTCCAGATTTCAAAGCCAGTAGCAAAGAGTTTGACTGCAAGGAAGCTACCATGCATCTGGTTGCTCAAATAGACTGATGAGGAAACTCCAGATGCTAGCTATCTATGCTGAACATGAATGGAGGATGTGAGCAGATAGAGGAATTTCACACAGATCAACATCTGGAACCAGACTGAGAGGGAGCCCCAGTGATGAACAGGGATCTTCAGAACAGGTGTGCAGATTCGGCATGATATGATGACCTTCACAGTAGGGATCAGGATGACTTGTGGGACAGGATCACTCAGATTTGTGCCCACCCCCCGGATGCCTAAGTGCGAAAATCGACACCTTAACAACTACTACTTACTGTTAGCATTTACTGACCCCATAATGAACTAGGATTCATTTCTATTCCATATGCAATACATAGATGAATATAATTAGGGAACACCTGATGGAATTAAAATGTTAAATTAAAAGATAATGGACATTTAACTTTGCATACAATGGACATCTATGAAATAGCTTTGCCAAACAAGCAGTTGTAAGTGATATCAGGTATCATGAAGGAACGCAAGTATTCTATAGATTCCAATGAAAGTACTAGTCAGTCAGAGTAGATTTTCAGCCATGAAAAATGCTGCGACTTGCATTAGCTCATCTTGCTGAGGCATGAATATTGAAGTATATTATCCATAAGTTCAAATCCCACTAATTCACTGATATACACAAAATGTGTGAACAAAGCCTTTTCTTATTCTTAAATCCATATTAATATGTTTCAAGGCTGTGTACTGATTGACAGTGTAATATTTTCACTTATTTCATTTTCAGAGTGCATTAATGCCTATAGCACCAAGACTGTGGGTGACTAAACATTTTGCCATTATTCACAAGTCTTTGATAATGTGCTATATGTATATTGAGGTATATTATCCATAACTTCACATCCTAATAATTAATCATACTAAACTTCTAGGAGTCACTATTGATGAGCATCTACCTTTTGATAAACATATATCTTTGACAATCAAAAACTTCATATCAATCTTGACACCTTGTATAGAGCCAGGCCATATGTTACCCACAATGCCAGGCTGGCCACTGCCTGATGTCATCTTCTTTCTTCCCTCCTCTATGAATCTCATATACTCACTATCCTTTGCAAGATTGACCTAAATAATCTATTTATTTATTTTACATTTGTTGATCGGGCTAGTCTAGCTGGATACATGTCCATTTTCAGTAGAGGCCCGGGGAGAAAAGCTCCAAAGACATATGCAAGAAAAATACAAATATAAAACTCCCATATAATATATAAAAAGAAGTAACAGTACAGATACATACAAAACTGAATTTATAAAGTGGTAGCCGTTTGAAAAGTAAACAAAATTACATTTTTTTTTTTTCATAATAGCAATAGATGAGCATTCATTATAACAATATTAACATCAATCATTTAAATGAGCTTAGCAAGGACAGTAAGGGGTACTGTAGAAATTCAAGACAGAAAGTAAATATACATACATAATGATGCAAGGATGTTAATGATGAGATGTAGGAAAGTTAGTCAGGGTTAGTTCAGGAACATAACCAGTGTGTATTGAGATATAATTTTAGTTTCTTTTTAAATAGTGTAGGAGATGACAATGAAGTGAGCTCAGTAGGAAGTGAATTCCATAACAATCTACAATTGTTTTACAACAAAATTGGCAAGTTTGCCATGAATGTCCCACATAGGACTCACCACTGCACTATGCTCTCTCAGCTAAACTGGCTAGAACTCCCTTACCTTTTAGCTCTCAACCAACTCACTATGGTCCACAAGTTAATCCACCAGTCCAGGAACTGTCCTGCCCTCACCAATCTTGTCCAACCTAATCACAATCCCAGGGCCCCTTAGATCTTCAGATAAACTAATGCTCAAGGTCACCCTCTCCAGCAATTATTTCGGTGACTATCTTTACTCCAATAAAATTGCCAAACTTTGGAATACCCTCCCTCAAACCATCACAAAAGATCCTCACCTTCATGTGTTCAAACAACAACTACATAACTATCTAACAAATCATTTGCTCTGTTCCTGCCTTTCCCCAGGGCTAACTCCTCTTATTCCCATGATTTTCATCCTCTTACTACAACTTCTCCTTTATCTTTACAATTAAATCTTGGTAATCATCTTTCCACCTCTCAAAGTCGTGTTTGGCACCTCTGCTTGTACACTGTATCCAAATTTGCATACTGCTGGACTCTACAATATTCACAACTGTACTACCTACAATTGCTTGCTTGACATTCTATTTTGTGTATTATATTATTTGTCTTATACCATGATTTTTCTAGTCTGTTCTCATGTAAGTATTTGTCTTTTAAATATTCACATGTTTTTGGAGCTTTTCTCCCTGGGCCTCCCTGAAAAGGGGCTCTAGTCGGACTATTTCCCAGTTAACAAATGTAATAAATAAATAAATAATTCATTAATATACACAAAATGTGTGAACAAAGCCTTATAATTTTCTTAAATCCGTATTAATATGTTTCAAGGTTGTTTACTGACTGACGGATTAATCTTTACACTTATTTCAGTTTTGGAGTACATTAATGCCTATAGCACCAAGACAGTGGATGACTACACATTTTGCCATTATCCACAATTCTTTGAGAATGTACTATACTAAGCACTTTCTTAAAACTGATGGATGGGCTATTCCATTGCAATGATCATAAAAGTCACATTTTGGTAGTTTTGTCCTAGGTGTTCATTAATACGTGTCCACATGCAGTACTTTTTGAGTGAATCAGAGAAAATAATATAAATATAGGTCATAATGTATTTGATATGATTGAGTGGAGTAATAAGTGTTAGAAAAATATGTATTTGAATATATGTGAAATACTAGTTTAAAAACAAAGTAGTATATAATGCATTTTATTCTGTTAATCATATAACAGAAAGGATTAATTCATGTGTAAATGCAAGTAGTTTTGAAACTGCAGTGTGGCTTAAAGCAAACTGACCTCCGACCCTGGCAGATGCTAGCTTAGTAAGTTTTAATGTTTATGCTTTTCATAAATGATTATCTGCTGGGTCAGGAAATTAGATATGTGAAATAATGAAATCTTCTGCTCTTTCCTGCTGGGATGATTTGGCCTTGTATATGTGTTGCTAAGATAGCATGCCACTGGTGGGAAAGTGTAACAGTGAACAAAGATGTGTATTAAAAGACTGAATCTGCTATTGTATTCAAACTGATATGAAACCTTGAAGAAGTAACTTTACAGAAAGACATTATGTCTGACCAGGTGGATAGCAAGGCCGTATTGTTACCAGAGGAAAACTTTTTTTAACTATACAGCATCAGCAGTTTTTATGAATAGAGGACTGTAAGCTAAAGTGATGTAGATGCCCTGTGACATACCACGTCAGTAAGGTGGGCACAACTTGAATGTAAAGAGTATAAAATCTGTACACTTCCTGTTTCATGTTAGACAAAATTCTGTACTTGTACGTTTTTTGCCTCCTGGTGTACACTAGTAAACTTTTTAACCAGAACCTCCAGTGTATTGAATTCTTAATTTTATTTAACAGTTTGGTCCTTCGAGCTGGAATTCCCTCGGACAGCTGCAGATCAGAGTCTACCGGTGGTCGAATACTGCGCAGGAGAAGTTACCGAAACGGTTCTTCTTGGATGAAAAGACCTCCGACTGAATTGTCGTTTAAAGAGACTTGCCACTTTCTGATCTGTGGCCGAAGAGCGGATACTGGATGACACAATACCGAAGGCTCAGGTAGGAAGATTTTGCCTTTTTTCTGTTTTAGATCAGGGACTAAGTTACAGTATATTGTTGTCAAGATTTATTATGCAGATCAGGGACAAAAGGAAGTACTGTATATTTGGTCATAGATCAGGGTAACAGAATAAGGTAGGCAGTTATTCTAGATAAACTGTGAAAAGGAACTGAGAACTTGATATCACGTGATAAGAAGGGTTACGTAACATTTTCTTTTACCATGGGAAATCAGTGCACTAAAACATTGCGAGATCCGCCCCTAACCGAAGACGCAAAATACATGCAATCACAACGTTCCAATAACGTTAGGTATTATACGAAATGGGTTAACAAATATGAATTTGATGGTAAACTAGATAAAATTTCACTAGTTAAACTCCTTAAGCAACTTAAATCTGATGCGGGAGGTCAGGCAAAAAAACAACGCCAATTAGGTATTCCTCAGGCACACAGGTGGATTGAGGAAGCGAATCGTAGAGAACAGAAACTGAAAAATTCAAAAACATTATTTTTAGACAAAGAAGATAATAACTTAGTAATAGCAACAGCTCCTCCTCCTCCTCCCTTGCCCCCTCCTTTACCCTTTTCAGGATATGAAGCGAGTGGACAGGCTGGTCCACCTCCGCATTATCCTGAAGTCTCAGCAAGACCACAACCATTTGTTAGAGATCCTATTGAAACTAGGTCCCGAACACATAAAATACATAGGGACGCAGAATCATATCAAATAGAGAGAAACCTACAGGATGAGAGTGAGGAAGAAATATGCCCACTTATAGAGGTTCCAAATCCTCAGGCAGGACTGGAAGGGCAGGACCCAACACTCTTAGTATATAGACCATGGACACTGGAGGATATCCGGAAAGCTACTGAGGGAATCCCCCATCCGAAAGTTAATTTTATGAAATTTTTGGAAGATTTACTAGGCATGAGGCTGAGTTACCACTTGAATGGGGAAGAAGTGGAAAAAGTAGTAAGACAAATTACAGGTCCAGATTGGCACATGATTTGTGGCACCTGGATTCCTCGTAATGCAGAGCTCAAACCCCTCCCACATAGTGACGCAGAATTAGACAACACAGTGAAAGGTCTGACAGACCGAATCTCTGAGAAATGGAAAGCTAGAGCAGACTGGACTTGCATTAATCAATGCATACAACAGGAAAATGAGACAGTAGATGGATAATATTATTATTGGAATGTTTTAATAATCATAGTGGCATGACTGTTCCTGAAAACCAAACGAATGATTCCCCGTATGAACAACAATTGAAAAATGCATTTTTGAAAGGTTGCATTGCACCTATTAGTAGCTTCATTACAAAGCATATGATAGACCATCGAACAGGGAGGCTACAAGCCTTACTTGAATATGCCAGACATGCTGAAAGATATTTCAATAGCAAAAAGAAAAAGAAGGTGCAAGTCTTCACTGCTGAAGACGGAGCTGAAGTATTTGTATTACAGTCAGGTAAAAAGGGCAAGAAGAATGCCCAGGGAAATAAACAGTCAGACAAACGATCAGAAGATTTTAAAGAGAGGAAAAAGAGAGGTGAATGCTTCAAGTGCGGGAAAAAGGGACATCTAGCAAGGGATTGTAAGCAGAACAAAAAGGTAATTACAGAAGATAAGGGAGATGAGGACTGACTATATGATAGTAAAGATACATCATGTGAAAGTCAGAAGTCATCAGGAGAAGTTAATGAACAGAAAACAAATATAAACGTGATAGAAGGAATAAAGGAAGTGCAAGTAGATATGGAGAATGAAGAAAGTGAAATTATGGATTTAGCATTATTGAGCCTAGAGCTCTACTTAGCAGATATGAAACCGGAAGTTACACTTCTGGTGGAGGGAAGGGAAGTCAAATTCCTGTGTGACTCAGGAGCATCACGGACCCTGATACACCCCTCCAAGTTACCAGAACATTCCGAATCACCTGATTATATACTGGTAAAAGCCGCAAACGGACAGCTATACAGGGAACCACTTTCCCATGATATAGCAATAACTGACCCTGTTTCAGGTATTACCCAAAGAAGTAAAATTGTTGTTTCTGCAAAGTGTCCAGTAAACCTATTGGGCAGGGACCTTATGCAGATATTTGGCATAGCAGTAGTTCCAACTGTACAAGGTATGGAGGTGCAGAGACAAATGGATACCTTTGTAGTGCGATCAGAGGGTGAAACCTTTTACTGGTACAGCCAGGACCTAGTCATGACTGGTTCAGGGGCAATAACCGAGGAACTGATGAATGTAGCCATCAGTAAAGCCCCCTCCCTCGACACTGATCGACAGCATTTGTTACACTGTACTCTATACTACTGTACTACACCAGGACCTGATAGAGAGTATGAGCAAGAATTGTTCAGAAATCGGGCAACTAGATTGGTTTTACGTACTTTGTACTGGGATACTGAGGGGAACAGTGTAGTTAGCTGTTCATTACCTCAAGAATTCCTTGCATTATATAGATCAAATTGATTACCACGTCAGCTTGACAAATAACAAAAATGTAAAATGGGCAGACTTAGGAGAAAAGGTGACAAGATGGGAAAAACAGACTGACTTAGAACTGTCAGAACAAGGGATACAGAAACAAAAACTGAATTGGTTGACACAGACACATCCAGCTGTTCACTTGCAATCTAGCGAGGACAGCTGATTAGCATTTCTATTAGGAGAAGAAGAAAAAAAGGCCTTATATGAAATTTCAACGACTCTTTGGGCAACAGGAAAGTCACATGTAGGACTTATTCGAACAGCAGGACCAGTTACAATTACACCAAAATCAGCATTTAGACCACAGAAAAGACAATACCCTTTGAGAAAAGATGCAGAAATAGGAATCAAGCCTATAATAGCAGCATTACTCAAAGAAGGAGTACTGGTAGAATCTCCTGATTCACCATGTAATACACCCCTATTTCCTGTTAAAATAGCAAACGGGGAATGGCGGATGGTTCAAGATTTACAAGCTGTGAATAATGCAGTAATACCTAGAGCACCTACGGTGCCAGACCCACAAACTTTGTTAAACGATTTAAAACCGCAACAAAAATATTTCTCTGTGGTAGATATCAGTAATGCTTTCTTTTCGATACCTATACATCCTGATAGTCAATATTGGTTTGCATTTACATTTCAGGGTAAAAGGTATACCTATACTCAACTACCACAGGGATATTGTGAGAGTCCAACAATATTTGCACAAGAAATGGCTAGCAACCTGGCAGGGTTTACCTCACCAGGAGGAAGTCAGATTCTACTTTACGTAGATGACATCTTGCTAGCAGCCCCCACCAAGCAACAATGCAGGGAGGATACTATAGCGTTACTGAAGTTTTTAGCAACACAGGGACACAAAGTAAATAAAAGTAAGTTACAACTTTGGAAAAAAACAAGTTAGATACCGAGGATATGTGATATCCAACGAAGGTAGAATATTAGACGAGGAAAGAAAAACAGCGATTTTGCAAGCACCCAAACCAGCAACCAAGAAAGAAATGATGTCTTTCTTGGGTACAACTAATTTCTGTCGGAGCTGGATACCAAATTATGCTTTGGAATCTGCTCCACTGACTGACTTGATATATAAGACACCAATGGCAGCACAAGATATTTTACAATGGACACCTGAAGCAGAAACGGCTTTCTGCAGGTTGAAGCAGTTGATAGCTTCCTCATTAGTTTTAGGACTCCCAAATTATCACAAACGGTTCTTTCAGACAGTAGACTGCAAGCAAGGATATATGTCGTCAGTACTGATACAACAACATGGGGATAAGCAACGCCCCATGGCCTACTATTCATCGCAGTTAGACCCAGTGGCACGATCTTTGCCTCACTGTGTACAGGCAGTAGTTGCAGCTGCAATGGCAGTACAGGCGTCAGCCTCAGTGGTGTTATTCCACCCTCTCACATTGAGAGTGCCTCATGCAGTTGCAATAATTTTACTGCAAGAAAAAGTAGCATATCTCTCTCCTGCTAGACATCTTTCATGTATGACTATACTGCTGAGCCAACCTCATATGACAATTGAACAATGTACGACATTAAATACATCAACATTACATCCAACTCCTGCGGATGGCACACCACACAGCTGCCTGCAGGAAATTGAACAGTTAGCTTTGCCTAGACAAGATCTCACAGATATGCCCTTGGATAATGCCGAGGTGACATATTACGTGGACGGCTCATGCAGAAGGGGCCCTACGGGAAAGAATCTAGTAGGGTATGCAGTAGTTACAGACACTGAAATTCTAGAAGCCCAACCCTTACCACATAACTTATCTGCACAAGCAGCAGAATTGATAGCTTTGACACGGGCATGTACTTTAGCAAAAGACAAGTGTGTAAACATATATACTGATAGTCAGTATGCTTTTTCTACAGTACATGTATTTGCGCAACAATGGAAAAATAGAGGAATGATAACATCTAGTGGAAAACCTATTAATCACGCGCAATTTATTTTGTAATTATTAGAATCTATTCAGTTACCTACCAAAGTAGCTATTTGTAAATGTGCAGCTCATACAAAATAATAGGATAACATTTTGAAAGTTAATGCACGAGCTGATGCAGCTGCAAAGCAAGCAGCCTCAGGCTCAGAAACTTTACTTTTAAATGAGGAATTACAACCCTCTGAGATTTTAGATTTAGACATGTTAAAAACAATGCAGACACTTACTACAAAAGCAGAAAAATAAAAATGGGAAAAACGAGGTGCAATTCTTGAAAATGGACTGTACATTTCCAAAGAGAGAAAACCGATATTGCCGTCTAATTTATTTAGATATGCAGCTTTGTTGAGCCATGGGCAGTGCCATGTCTCAACAGGGGGGATGGTACAGTTAGTAAACCGAATATTCCAAACATATGGATACACAAACTACACAAAAAAATTTTGTGCAGCTTGTCATACTTATAACAAGCATCATGCACAAGGGGCATTTAAAACCAAGCAAGGAAGTTTTCCTATACCACCGTATCTGTTCCATACTATTTGTATGGATTTCATAGAATTGAGTAAGTGTGAAGGGAAGAAATACTGTTTAGTTATTGTAGATATGTTTTCCAAATGGATAGAAGTTTTTCCAACCAAAAATCCGGATGCAGCAACAGTGGCAAAAGCCCTGATAAAAGAAGTAATCCCTAGATTTGGCATTCCGGAAAGGATTTATAGTGACAACGGCACACATTTTGTGAACCAGACAATCCAACAACTTGGGAGATTTTTTGGTATCTCCTTAAAGAACCATTGTGCCTACCACCCACAGTCAGCAGGACTGGTGGAAAGGTACAATGGTACCCTTAAGAATAAACTAAGGAAGTTAGTTGAGTAGACCCAAAAGAATTGGATACACTGTCTGCCTTTGGCACTGCTGAGTATGAGAACAGTTCCAAATGTGAAGGGTTTGACTCCCTTTGAAATGATTTTTGGGAGAGCATATCATGTGCCTCAGTGGAAAGCTCTCATGCCTGCAGAGCAAGAGGCTGACAGTTCATTAGCTAGTTATATGAGGAAACTGTTAACAAATAAATCTGTTTTGCAGTTTAACTCTTTTTCAGATAAGGAACAGACCAGCCCGGTGGAAGCAGTTTTGGATCCCGGAACATGGGTGCGGCTGAAAGAGATGAAAAGGAAGAATTGGGCGAGTCCAAAGTGGGAAGGACCATACCAGGTACTGTTGGCAACATCTACTGCAGTCAGAGTGGCTGAGAGGATGTCCTGGGTTCATTTGACACACTGCAATCCGGTAAAGAACTTTCAACTTGATAAAAACTTTGTGACTGATATACAACAGGACCAAGATGGCCAAAAACAAGGCAAATAGAAATTTAGATCAACCCCAGAGATGTTGCATAATCATTTTGCTGAGTATACATTTATTGACTATAATTGTGACAATTTTCCTCTTGTTGTGGTTTTTCCTACACTCAACCACACAAGTGAAAGTGGGAAGGCGTGACGAAACGTCTATAGACTGGCATCCAAATTTTAACACATACCTAGCCATGAAGCATGTATATGCAGAGACTATGAACATTTCAAATTGCTGGGTTTGTACAGCTATACCAACAGCATATGGAGGACTGATAATGTCCACTGTCCCTTTGGGGATAAATGAGACTTGGGAGAATTTACTCTTTGACACAGGAACTGTGAAATCACAGGACAAAATAGCTTTATTTTTACCTGTCACACAAAAAGGAAATGTATGTTTTTACAAAAATGATACTCTCCAGGTGGGCTGGAGCAATTGTAATATAACCATATCTTACCGATGTTATATTAAGAATAGTAATGGCAATACTTTTTGCAATACTAATTATGACTCATATTTGAACTCATTGAAAACAACCATGAATAACATTCGCAAGAATCCAGTTTTGTTTAAACAATTGTCAGTTATAGATCAGAAAATGTTTCATGCAGGGCTAATGCGTACTAGTACTAAAGTAGAAAACTGTTATTTTATTTGTGGGGAAAAAAAGCATATAAATGGTTACCTGAGAATTGGTCTGGCAGTTGTTTTTTGGGTTATCTGGTTCCGGCAATAAGACATACTGCAGAATTACCTTTGGGTAAGATACAAAACATGAGAGAAGCAGCCCCAAAACCTGAAGGTCCAGTTGAAAAACCTGTAAATCCAGTTGGAAGAATCGAAGCTGGCCGGAAAGACCATAATAGCATGAAAGACAAAAGTAAATTGACTTATATGGACTTGAGTGACAGTGTTATATATTGGGCAGGAATATTCCCAGCATATGGAGCAGTCAAATCGATCTGGGAGCTGAGGAAGTTGTCGAAACTTCTCGAAGTAATGAGTAATGCAACTTTTTCTGCCCTAGAACTGGTGACTGATGAACTGAATGCAATGAGAACTGTTGTGCTACAAAATCGAATGGCTCTTGACTTCACCCTAGCAGCGAGAGGTGGTACTTGTGCGCTTATCAAAGAAGAATGATGTGCGTACATACCAGATAATAGGCATGAAATAAACAACAATCTAGCTGTAATTCAGCAAGTATCAGCCATGACTGAACCAGGCCCAAATCCACTGACGGACTTTTTCCAGAATCTATTTGGGGGGTGGGGTTACATCCTAATGAATATTCTGATTGCCATTTGTGTGGGTATACCTCTAATAGGAGCATGTGTTTGCTGTGGAATTCCCTGCATGAAAAGACTAATCAAAGATTTTATTGATGTATCTGTTACTGAAACTTTGTACCAAGATATTGAGATTGATCTCAGATGACATTTTTTCTGAAGTATAGATTGAATGACTCACCTAGCTGATAATCCTTAATGGGAGAGGTTCGGAGATGAAATGATATTATACATACTTCAAAATAGAATAAAAAGTATTAATAGGAGGGAAAATGTTAGAAAATATGTATTTGAATATATGTGAAATACTAGTTTAAAAACAAAGTAGTATATAATGCATTTTATTCTATTAATCATATAACAGAAAGGATTAATTCATGTGTAAATGCAAGTAGTTTTGAAACTGCAGTGTGGCTTAAAGCAAACTGACCTCCAACCCTGGCAGATGCTAGCTTAGCAAGTTTTAATGTTTATGCTTTTCACAAATGATTATCTGCTGGGTCAGGAAATTAGATATGTGAAATAATGAAATCTTCTGCTCTTTCCTGCTGGGACGATTTGGCCTTGTATATGTGTTACTAAGATAGCATGCAGCTGGTGGGAAAGTGTAACAGTGAATAAAGATGTGTATTAAAAGACTGAATCTGCTATTGTATTCAAACTGATATGAAACCTTGAAAAAGTAACTTTACAGAAAGACATTATGTCTGACCAGGTGGATAGCAAGGCCGTATTGTTACCAGAGGAAAATTTTTTTTAAATATACAGCATCAGCAGTTTTTATGAATAGAGGACTGTAAGCTAAAGTGATGTAGATGCCCTGTGACATACCTCGTCAGTAAGGTGGGCACAACTTGAATGTAAAGAGTATAAAATCTGTACACTTCCTGTTTCATGTTAGACAAAATTCTGTACTTGTACGTTTTTTGCCTCCTGGTGTACACTAGTAAACGTTTTAACCTGAAACTCCAGTGTATTGATTGCCAAACTTTGGAATACCCTCCCTCAAACCATCACAAAAGATCCTCACCTTCATGTGTTCAAACAACAACTACATAACTATCTAACAAATCATTCACTCTGTTCCTGCCTTTCCCCAGGGCTAACTCCTCTTATTCCCATGATTTTCATCCTCTTACTACAACTTCTCCTTTATCTTTACAATTAAATCTTGGTAATCATCTTTCCACCTCTCAAAGTCACATTTGGCACCTCTGCTTGTACACTGTATCCAAATTTGCATACTGCTGGACTCTACAATATTCAGAACTGTACTACCTACAATTGCTTGCTTAACATTCTATTTTGTGTATTATGTTATTTGTCTTATACCATGATTTTTCTAGTCTGTTCTCATGTAAGTATTTGTGTTTTAAATATTCACATGTTTTTGGAGCTTTTCTCCCTGGGCCTCCCTGAAAAGGGGCTCCTAGCCCAGTCGGACTATTTCCCAGTTAACAAATGTAATAAATAAATAAATAATTCATTAATATACACAAAATGTGTGAACAAAGCCTTATAATTTTCTTAAATCCGTATTAATATGTTTCAAGGTCGTGTACTGACTGACGGATTAATCTTTACACTTATTTCAGTTTTGGAGTACATTAATGCCTATAACACCAAGACAGTGGATGACTACACATTTTGCCATTATCCACAATTCTTTGAGAATGTACTATACTAAGTACTTTCTTAAAACTGATGGATGGGCTATTCCATTGCAATGATCATAAAAGTCACATTTTGGTAGTTTTGTCCTAGATGTTCATTAATACGTGTCCGCATGCAGTACTTTTTGAGTGAATCAGAGAAAATAATATAAATATAGGTCATAATGTATTTGATATGATTGAGTGGAGTAATAAGACTGAACATTCTTCAGATATGGGGGTGTAAAGACAGCACTGTGGCACAACTGATGGTTTACTACTTTGGGGTTTTCTGAATAACTGCAGCCCGACATGATTAATTGCTTTGGGTTTGAACCCCAATGTTGTCTTTTAGTTATTGTGAAGGAAATTATTTTTTACAAATTCAGAGATGTGTTTTACTTGTAACCTATTTGGGTAATCTCTGTTTTGTATTATAAGAATCTTCCATGCCACAGATAACTACACATTCCTTCATCATCCACAGCAATTCTAGATATTTGCATGCCGTTTACACACTTCCACATATTTCCTGGTGCTCATTTTACAGCTTGTATTAAAAACAAAATAAATGCATGCTCAACATTTTATATTGCATAATTATTAGTCACTGTAATTGATATGTTGCCTAGCTGGGACATTTTGGGAACATTGCAGTGAACTGTACATTTCAACTGAGTGTATGCTGTAATCACACATCACTTACAGCAAATCTGACCATGTACTTCATGGAGTATGGCATACTTGAAAGGTTAGCAAGAGAGGTTGTGTAAATGTTTATAGTATAGATTAATTTGTTTTGTGGGTCTGAATCCCCCATCAGACATTTACATTTTGTAATGCACAGCTATGTGTTTACTAGAGAAATAGGCTTGTTTCTTCACTTGCTACTTCATTATTTTTTTCATTGTTGGCTTACCTTATTTCCTTATTGTTTTGAAGTGCATGTTTAGGTCTCTGCCCATACTTTGTATAATAGTGTGTATGTTATTTGGACAGTAGTCCTGGTGATATTGAAGTGTATTAACCCACCAGATGCGCAAGTAACAAGCCCTGCCCAAACCCCGCCTGACACATTGCAATGTAATTAATATTCAGCATCTGTGCTGAAAGCAACCCATTGTTTTATTGTAGACATTCACTACCAAAAAAGAAATGTTTTACTAGGGGCATAAAACTGAAATGCCTGTTGTACATCACATTTCAGTCAGTCAATTGGGCAGAGTTCACACCACAAAACTGTTTCTCTAAATGATACTGTTAATGGCTGAAATTATTTGCAGTACCAGCACAGCTGCACAACACTTGTTCAGCGGGGGGTTGGGGGGCGCAGCACCCCCTCAAGGAGGGTGCAGGGGGGGCATGCCCCCCTGAAAAAGGAGAAAGTAATAATTTAGACAAGGATGGAGTTCATTGTGTGCATGGATTCCATGTCAATCATGGTGTATTTGCATATTGAAACTCTGCCCGCCACCTTGTCAATCAAACAGGCCATGCCCATTCCTGCGCGAACTAACTGGTGGGTTAATAGATTTCAATATCAGTAGTCCTGATATAGTAATTGTTATGCAGTCTACATAAATGGTTGCATTGCTATTATGAGTGTGCCTCTTATTGTCCAGTTATGCAACAGTTATCCTTTTCATGCTGTATGCCGTTTGCTGTTTGACAGTATATACACATTGCATGTATTCCTGGAGGATACATGTTAAGCTTGTAAAGGCCATTCCCCTTAACATTAATGTGCATATAGCACAACACTTGTTCAATAACATTGATCCATGTGCCCAATGCAGATCATATTATTTTTCAGATAATACATTAGGACTGTCTCACATGCTATCCAGAAGTCACTTCGTATATCATTATTAATGTCTAGACAGGGACACATTGTCATGTTTCAATTGCATAGTCATAGATCATTGTTATTTGACTTCCGTTAAGTTCTTCATTCATAGCAAAGATCAAGTAGCTAGGGATGCAGATGCCTGAATTTAGGTATGAACATCTGTAAAAACTATAGGTTTGAATCTAGCTTCTGGTATTGTCTAGTCATTTTTCCTAGTGTGTGTGATACAGTTGCACTGAAATATAAATGTCTGTCTATGCTAACTGTGACCTAGGATTGTATAACACTGCTGGAAAATGAGGTTGATTTATTTCATTTAACATTTGTTTGCCAGGATAGTCCGACTGGACAACGTGTCCATTTTCAGTGGAGTCCTGGGGAGAAAAACTCCATAAGTTTACAGAGAGAAGAAAATTTTACAAAAGAAACATTTACCAAGAGTAAATACAGACCTGACTCATCTTAACATTAAATGTTGTTGGACATCATAAACCACAACCACTTTGGACTTAACTTTTCTTTGCATTTTATTCCTGCAGGTATTGAGAAATGTGAATGAAACAGAGCTTTGTACATTGAATAAATGTACAGGCTGGAGGATCAGCACAGGGAGAGATATGTGTTATTACCTTCATCCTTATCTCTGCACAACTAGCATGTGTGCATTTCCTGGATGCAAGTGTTATTCAGGTAGCCTATATGCATGCAAATTAGATGACAAGATTCCCATCATGCATCCAAGAGGTATATATTTTAAGTGTTACTATATTGTGAATACCTTTTGCTAAGCATTTTTTATGAAAAATATGTGTGTAATTCCTTCTAATGTTAATTGGTTATTTAGAGGTCATTGGTTGTTCGTTGACAAAATCAAAATGATATTCAACATTGTTAAACTTTCCCAGAGTGGTTAGTGTTTATAAATGATTTTGGAACATATTTGCTGTATTTGTCAATACAGCTGGTGATATATAACTTTTATTATTTTAGCTGTGTTAGTAGCAGACACTTGGTACTTGTATATGTAGTAGTTAATAATTTGTATTGTCTGCATAACATGTTTATACATATGTTGAATTGGTATCTACTGTTTTAACGTAATGGTGATTTTTGTAGGGTTGTAATGCTGTGTGTAGCTTATATAAATCATCTCTACCTACTGGTCCATATGGTAATCATTCTGATTTATTACTAGGGTTCTTGGATTCTTTACTGTGTATTTAAGTATGTACTGTAAATTGCCTAATTTCAGGCAGTTTCAGGACAGATGTGAGCATGAACTTTTGAGTATTGCTTCTATGTGTGTCAGGGTGCTATTTCTGGGTTCATTGAAAAACATTTCAATTGACAAGAAAATGTTTATACTTCTGCTATGTAAATACAGCATGGTCTAGGCAAGACAATGCCACCATTTAACTTGACATATGTCACATACTGCAGAGAAATGACCCTTCCATTTGATTCAATTTGTGACACAAATGAGATGTTATATGTTACCCACAATGCACTGCATACATAATTTACATTTGATTGTCAGCTACAGACTTGCATATGTAGAAATGATGATATTCTAAATATGACATATTTGACTTATGTGATCTCTACATGTAGTGGACATTGCATATATTACACTTTTATGATTATGTGTTACTGTTGTAATGACACCTCAACATGTATGTGTGTGGCACTCATTATAGTGAGCTCATCTGGCCCTGCACGTTTTTGAATGTAATGCTTCTCATAATTTCATAGAGTGTAATGCTGTAACAATAATACTTTAGCTGTGTGGAAGATATGTAACACTCCTGTGTATGTGTACTTTAAAGACATTTGGTAGGGTGATATATTTCTGAACATGCATGTGTTAATTATTATTATACTGATGTTTTGTTTGTTTTATTGTAAACGGTAATACTGTGTGCTATGTTTTAATTTTTTTACTAGGCTCATTCAGGCATTGATGTGCATCCATGGCTTATTAATATTTATGTGCTGAGATACATGGTAATACTGTGTGCTACATTTTTAACATTTTATTAGGCTCATTCAGGCATTGATGGTCATCCATGGCTTATTCATTTTTATGTGTTGAGATGATGTCATTGCTTCGTACACGCCCCCCATCAGTATGTGATGCATAAACATTTTAAGGTTTTCTTGTGTATTTGGGCATTTTCCTTACCATCCAGTAATGTGCCCTTTACATTTGCATTATGTCATTTCATGACCATAACAATAGGTAGGCAGTCATTACACTAATCATGTGTAAGGTATGCTGTTGTCAGTTGCACATTTGATATACTGTAATTGTTGACGTGTACTATTATTATACTACTGTTATACTCAGTGCTATGTGCAGCTATAATTTTTCTTTTATGATTGCATAACTTTATACTAGTACATATATTTGTTGTTGCATTATTTACACCATGGCTACTCCTTCCATGTGGTTTAAATACCGGCAGTTTAAGATATGTATGTGCGAGTGAGTTCTCCTTTACAGGCCATTTTAAATGCTTCTCTAACATGTAAGCAGACGTCTCATATCTCTGGTCTGTTACTTTTCAAATATCAATGACACAATTTCTTAGCTAAGTTTGTTATTGGCAGCAAATACACTAGCACGTGACTTAAATGTTGTATGGTTGTACATAAGGCTATGACTATAACACTTGTCATCTTCAGCCCATTATGTGAATGTATTACATATGACATGGATTCATTCCAAATTTGTTGCCCACTACAGTCTGACTTGAATAACAGATATCTTTGAAATTGTAAAGGTTTGGTTTATTGTGGATTTGCACAGACATAGAACTGATGGATTAATTCTCATGTAACTAATACATCACATAAGTAACACTTTGTACATAAGGTATGAGTCAAATATATTGTATGTATTACTGTCTTCTTTTCTTTTCCTGCTGAGACTCTTTCAGGAATATGAAAGAATGTACAATTATTGTCAGGTTTCAGAGTGTGGCACCTGTGCCAGTCCACTGAGCCAATGAAGAGGATGACAATGTGCACAACCACTTCCTGCTGAGTCAGAATCTGAAGACTAGGCCAAAAAACAGGATGATGACAATGAGGGACTTGGACCAGCATATAATATCATTCTGGCAGGCCAACATTAACAATGTCCTCCACTATACCAGCCAGATGACTTGAGGGACCAGATCCATGATGCAATTACTGATGTGTATGGTGAGGACCCTAAGTATAGTCTGTGTGATTCATTCATTTAATACTGCCACCATGGTCTGTCCCTGTTTGGCTAAGTTTGCATTAATAGGCACACATTTGTGCATGAATCCCATACTGTGGTCGTGCTTGTAAGATGTACCTTGTGATGCACATTTCACAGTTAATTTTGTATGGGCTTTTATGTACTATTGCTGATGTATATCAGTTGTTACAATATGGCACTGCCAATATCACCATGTTGTCACAATCTCATCAGATGCTGACATGCCTTCAGCCAGTGTTATGTACGGTGGACAGGTATTCCTACACTCTGTATGTGGCATATCTCTACTGCATGTAATGCACCATGATAATGTTTCTGGAGATGTATTCTGCCCTTTTCTGTGACAGATGCATTTGCCACATGTGGCATTCTGCATGTGTGACACTCTTATCAAGCTGACAGTTTTCACGTTCATACATGGAAATTTTCCATCATTAACAGTTGTGATACATTACACATTTTACATTTCATAGCACTCCACACACACCAATGCAGTGCCATTCACCTGAAACTACTTTCATAGAGGTGATATATGTGCATATTTTGCAGAACCTGGTCATGTTTGTTTTTGATAAGCTTTTTTTACGTAGATGGCATATCAATGTATTTGCTCTTATAGTGACCTTGTTGTGTCAGGAGGTCCTATTGGCACTATGCTGTTGTGCGTGATTGTTAATGATAACTTGTGTGGTTTATAGTGTGATGATGTGAGGTATTATCATCTGTGCCAGGGAGAATAGTGCAGTGCATGTGTAACATATGCCAGCATAGTTAAATGGAGTTTTGTAAGTAATTTTGTTTCATTTGACTATCACATTGACTTGTGCAGATGCTTGTGATAAAAATGTATCAACAGTGTTACTATAACTGATTAAATGTTTATGGTTAAACAAAGAATTCTGAAAGGGAAGAGTAGAACTTTTTGAAATTGTTCTATAAATTTTAAATACTGCAACAGATCTTAGCAAATCTCTGGGTGTGTATTCTACCAGAGTCGGGAGATCAAATTTAATGCCATTCTATAACCAGCACTGAGAGGATGGAACTCTCACTATAGCTTGTTTTGTTTTGTTTGGAATCTGATATAAAAATCTATGACAGTCAGTAGTCAGTTAGTTGAGTTCAGGTCAGTCTGTTAGAAGCTCATCACCTTGCCTTGTGGAAGTAAGCATCCCAGCATCTAATCTTGCCTTGCTGCATTAATAGAGTTAGCTAAGGAACAGTTAATCTTTAGACAGTCATGGAATACAGTGAGATTAGTTAAATAGTAATTTTCTGTATCTATTGGAATCTGTCCAACTGTGTTATTTTTATTTCTCCTGTGACTGAAACTCTGATGCTTATTGTACTTAAATATTTAGTATTCTCATGTTTACTGTTTTATTATTTATTATGTATTTTATACCTTTCATTTTGGCTGGTCTTTTAGAGAATACTTTTAAAATCTTGAGAGTACCTGTGCTTATTTTAGTGATGCCTTGGCCATTCTGAAAAGCCTGGTTGCTTTGGTTACACTCTACCGTTTATGTTACTATTGATTTTATTCAGTATAATTGGATACCCTTGTAAGGACCTGACAGTGGTTGACTGGTGGCAACTAGGTTACCTTATAGTTTGGGCAGAGGATGTACAGCTAGTAAATCTGTACCAGCCTTTCTCAGGAGTGTGTGTGTATGTCTGAAAATCGAATACCCAGGTGTGGGTGTGTTAGCTACTTGGAAATGGGATGTAGTGGTCCAAAGTGAGTCTTGTTTGGGATCTGGAGAGACAGAGAGTCCAGCAACAGGTCTGGAGCAGGTTATCTGTGTGCTATTGGGGAAATTGTGCTTGATGCAGAGAGCTGCATTTAAAATACTGTGTACATTCATTCCTGTTCTTAGTGACCATCTCTCACTGATGTCAGTGTTGAGGACTGAGGCTCCTTGATTGCTGGTTTGGGGTAAAGAGAAGCTGTCACATATAGCACATAGTTTTATTCTACCATCATAATGTATGCCACTGGCATGAAAATGTCCATAGCCTGTCACATTGCTGTTGCTACTGATGTAGATTGCCATTCCCCATTGTCTTTTGGAATTCCATGTTGTTATTATATGAATGGCACAAGTAGTAACCATATCACGTGGCCTACGTATTCTGGCAAATGCCACTGTAGTGTGCCTATGGCATATATTCTAACATGATTATCCCTTGCCTGTATAAAAGAGATATTAACATATCTGTCCAGTTGTCATTATGTATAGTATAAGGTTGTAGAATTGGATGCCCCTAACATCACAAAGACATTAGTCACCCATTGTATGGCTAAAGTATGTATGTGTCTTTCACCTACATATAATGTGCCATAGTTGCATATATAAGACTTTGCTTTAATTAGTCTTGCACATTTACACATTCTATTCATATCAGTTTCTTTGAGTATGCCACCTGTCATCTTATGTTAGCATGGCACTATATTTGGGTATGTGATATTCATCCCTTCTTTTGTTATGTACCTATGCTATTTGCTGTTTAACTGTTCCACATTACTGTGCTGCTTCTGTCATTTATACACAGACATGTTTATGCTTCACTATACCTTGCAGTTTGCTTGCAGTCCATCTTGTGTTGATGACACGTGCATCTGCAATTTATTTCCTTATCTATTTTTATTCCACTTTATTCTGTACCAGCTTTCTCTTCCTAGCATTTCCTTACTAATGTGGACATATGTTATCCATCTCCCTTTCTCTTTATTGCTTTGGCCTACATGCTTCACACATACATGGTATATGTATACAGTATTTGTGTGTTGGCATTCCTGTAAGGTATAATCATAATGTAGGTATACTGGGACATACATGCAAGGCATATACACAAACTTTAGTGTTAATGGAGTAGATTCCATCAGTGTTTATGTTTTACTTCTGTGTTATACATCATCCAGACATTTGAATGCTACCTGCTTATGCACAGGCTTACATTCCTCAGCTTCTTTTTATTCATACCCTATTTCATAATGTGTAGGCATAACCATGTTCTTTAGATTTCATGTCATTGGTGTGAGTATGTCAGATGAGCCTTCTTCCTCTTTAATTTCCCAAGTCTTTTGGGTTTCTGTTACCATGAAGGAAATGGACCCCATTCCTAAGTCAAAGTAGATTAAAGTTCATGAAATTAGTATTGTTTCAGTCTCTTTGAAGTCAGCCATAAGTGCTCTTTGCAGCACCCATAATGCGCCCAGTAATGAATCCTTCTGCAATTCATATGATGTTACATGTATTGGTAACATATCTAAATAAGAGTGTAGAGTATTTTTTATAAGACCCACCGCTCCTACTGCTATTGCAACTGTCTGGGTATCTTTCTTCCACATTGCTCTCATTTCTGCCTGCAAATCCTGATATTTTATGACTTTGTGTCTCTCTGTACACAAGACACTGTAGTCACTGGGTGTAGCGATTTCAATGATCAATGCCACTTTTGCCTTCTTCTCATGGACTACTATATTTGGTTTTCTCACATTTATCTTTTGAACTGTTGGTAATGGGTGATGCCATGTGATGTAGACTTCATAATTTTCTATGATGCTGTGTGGCTCTTCTCCCATCCATGTAGATGGATTGCTGACACTGTGTTGTACTTTAAGAAGTGTGTTTGTGGAGGGGGGGTAGTGCATTCCAAGAATGTGTCCTCCTTTGGATGAGATGCCTAGAAACTATGAACCTGTTGTCAGTTTGCCATACATTATCTATTGCAATATCCACAGCATACTGCCAGTTAGACTGCCACTGGCCAGATGCATTTTCTTTGAATGTGGGTTTCAATGCCATTTCAATGAATATAAGTTTCAAGGGCAGAGTTTACTGCTAATGATAAGTTTGTTTTCACCTTGAGACAACAACCCTGACTAAATATCTTCTCTGCTCCTAGCAAGAATATATTCCACCACTTTACATACTCTTGCTGCCTCTTAGATACCTTTATCTCACTATATCATATGATACATTTCTATAATTTATTAACAGTATATACTTTCTGTTATCCTGCTTCCAAATGAAAACTACTAATTTGTTTCTATTCCTATTGCATTGCATATCACCTCAGCACAACCTTGGTATCCTGGTAATGTCAACTGAACCTAATCAGTATGTCTGTATTCTGCTTGACCCTTTTTAATTATTATTATAGTTCTTTTAATTTTAAACAATTTATTACAGTCATATATTGTGTATGTAAATGGCTGTAACTGTTTTGAGCTATTTTACTACTGTTATTCTGCTTTGAACTTATTATTTTTTACTGTAAAAAGTTTGCTGTGCTGGAGCTTTTCTCCCCGGGCCTCTACTGAAAATGGATTTTATTCCAGTTAGACTAGCCCGGTCAACAAATGTAAAATAAAATAAATAAATAAAATAAATAAATACCATCTGCTTACCATTTTTTTAATGTAACCTAGGCAATTTATTCTTCAAGGGCAGCAGGCACTGAATTTGTAGATGAAACACTGAAGTATAAAGTTGATTGCTAGCAGCAATCTCTTCATTTGTTACAGATCTCTTTAATGTGGAATTATTCAGATGACTTTTACTTCTGCAGAGATTGTGCATATTGACTGATATTGGTGGATTGTAATGACAGAAGTCTGAGTAGATTTTTTGGTTGAAATGTTCTGAAATGGGCAGTTTTGTCCTTATGGTTCATATGTTTTGTTTCATTGCTTACTGGAAAAATGTTCAAAACTGCAAATTTAAAACACACTCTAACAAGTGGTGCTGTATTATACAAGGAATATAATTTAATACAATCAAAAAGGTGAATCAAAGAACACATGCATGCATGTATGCTTGGTCCTAAAATGTGTGCAAGGGGCATATGGTTTCCCATCAGCCCAAAGATAAATTTAATCTGCCACTGGCCAGATGCATTTTCTTTGAATGTGGGTTTCAATGCAATTTCAATGAATATAAGTTTCAAGGGCAGAGTTTACTGCTAATGATAAGTTTGTTTTCACCTTGAGACAATATTGTTTAGTTTAGCAATTGTCTAACAGTGTTTGTGCTATAAAATTCAAAATCTTCTTCATCTTTCAGCTTTTTCCCAGCGGATCATCTGTCCGCTCATGGATTGGCAGTGGAGTTTTATGGTGTCGCGTTGCCAGCCTGGTGCCCAACCTTTCACAGAAGGCACACACATGCACACACTCACACCTATGGCCAATTTAGAGTGTCCAATCCACCTACTGCATGTCTTTGGGATGTAGGAGGAAACTGGAGCACCTGGAGGAAACCCAGGCGACCACAGGGAGGACATGCAGACTCTGCACAGAAGGCACCCCAGCCAAGAATTGAACCACAGAACCTCTTGCTGTGAGGCAGCAATGCTAACCACTGCACCAATGTGGCCGCCCGTGCTATAAAATTCGAAATAAAAGTGTTAAATTAAATCCAAATATCTGTAATCATTATAGAAGTAAAGAAGAACATACTATGCACACTGACAGTTTTGAACAGTGTTTATGGTAAGTGGAGAGAAATAGCCAAGTAATGGGACACTGGAATGGCTGCGGGAGGGGGGTAGGGGGGGCTGTTGTGTGTGTAGGGGGGCCCTAATCCATTACCTGCCTAGGGCCCTATTTGACCAAGATCGGGCTCTGTGTCTTAGTGGTGTGTATACCTATTGCTTTGTTAAACAGCCACATTAGTATGTTGTTATGGTACTTCTGTTTGGTACAGTGCTTAATTGCTGGCCTATTAAATGCAGGGTTGGTGGTTTTACTCTAACCATCACTTGTCTCCTACATTTCCTTGACTGGATTTTAGTTGTTGGCCTATTAAATGCAGGGTTGGTGGTTCTAATCTAACCACCACTTGTCTCTTACATTTCCTTGACTGGATTTGATCATCATTGTTGCTTGGCTTAAACTTGCAATGCTGACAGCCTAGTGTTTGATGTACATTGTGTACTGTAATGACAGCATTCCCCCTTAGTGTTCTCTGACAAACACCTACCATCAGTTACACTCTTTTTTTTTGTATGAGTGTCACACAGTTTGCAACATCTCAGCACTGCTTAGTGCATTAGTACATGTGAATTTTTGATGTGCACCATGGTTGGTATGCATCCCTACCCTGTTTTTCATTTTTCCTTCACCTATATTGTGTAGTCCA
Organism: Protopterus annectens; assembly: GCF_019279795.1. Taxonomy (NCBI): domain Eukaryota; kingdom Metazoa; phylum Chordata; order Ceratodontiformes; family Protopteridae; genus Protopterus; species Protopterus annectens. The sequence goes on along the minus strand of NC_056729.1, from coordinate 552,903,210 downwards.
TATGTGTGATGTCTGTGTACCTCTTATCCTTTATATGCATAGGTCTTACTGACCTTTGTCTGTCATGTCTTGTGATATTTGCTCCGTGTTTGTTCACTCACTTTTCCCCACCTCATCTTTCTGTCTTTGTCATGCATTCTATTCTCTTAAAAAATGGGATCTATTCCCACCAAAATAATTACATAAATAGATAATAAATTGCACATGCCTCTCTGACTCTCCCTCTGACCCTCATATTATGTCATCCTTCTTGTGTGCTCTTCTTCTTCACCCTCACCCCATATCTGATTTTCTATTAACCCATTTCCTTGGGTGTGTGCATTAATTGTGCTGTCTATATATGTCTTGCACCCATTTTTAGCTTCTGTTAGCCATGACAATGTGACCTTGATTGTCATTTAGCCTTAAATTTTGCAGATTACAGTGGATTCCATAAATGATTATGAATGTGTTCATATACATCAGTCTGCATTTATGATGATATCCATAATTGTATGAAGATATTTGTCACTTTTCTGTGAATTCTAATTAGCCATGTGTGTCCTTCCCTGGAGATGGTGGTGACTCCAGTCTAGCTTAGCTGAGCTATAATCACTCTGCTGAGTTCATTTTTTCTATATGAGAAAAAAACGGATGTCATCATTTTGTCAGTATTCACAAATTCATTCCCATGGGAATATTCACAATATAAGTAAGTATAGCAGTGTCTTGTTTGTGTGTGTGTGTGTGTGTGTGTGTGTGTGTGTGTGTGTGTGTGTGTGTGTGTGTGTGTGTGTGTGTGTGTGTGTGTGTGTGTGTGTGTATATGTATGCATGTATGTGTGCATGTGTTTGTATGTATGTGTATCTAGCTATGTGTATTCATGTAGACAGATATGTGTGGGCTACTACGGGCATGAAATGCAGCTGAATGTAGTATGTGTTTGTGTGTGTATGGGATGCTTATGCTACTGCAACAATGTGTGGGCTGGTAGGGAGATCGCTAGTGCTGCTACTTCTGATGTTAGGCCTTCCTGGAGGATATTAGTGTCTTGAGGGGAATTGTATGAGTACTCCCACTGTGCAGTCATATGCAAACGTGGTTAGCCCGTGACCTTTGACATTGGCCTTGACTTCTAAGAAGTATATACCAAAAAAGAGTTGACCCAGCACAGACCCCGCAGGACTCCACTAGTGACTGTTCTCTTTGTTGAGGTAGATTCCCCTATCTTAACTTTCTTGGTCTTAACTGAAAGCCAGCTGGTTCTCCAGCATGTAGCACAGGGGTTTATGTCTAATTCCCCATTTTGTTTACGATGTGTGAGTGGGGTATTGTATCAAATGCCTTGGTCAGGTTGAGGTAGGTGGTATGCACCATTTTGCCATTGTTTATTGCTTTGGTGGCTTTCTCAAAGAAGTCTATCATTTTGAGTAGGTGTGATCTGCCCTTGACAAAATTGAACTGGGTTGGATCCAGTGTCTGAAGGTTCCCTATGTCATTATCAATCATTTTGATGATAACTGTTTCCATGGCTTTGCTTATGAGACTAGTCAGACTTTGGGTCTGTAGTTTCTGGTGTCCATAGATGGCTCATCCTTTTGCAAAGGGATTAATGTTGCAATTTTCCATTCATACAGTATGACGCCTGACTGAAGGCTTTGGTTAAATAGTGACTTCAGTCAGTGGTCCTGATAGGTCATATTTCATACTATATAGGAGGCATCCTGGGATATCATTGGGGTCCACTGATGCCATGTTCTTGGACTTGGAGAGTGTGCTTAGAACCTGTTCTCTAGTGATAACTGGGGGCTTATTTTTGATGGTATTTCCTTTGGGGTGGCTTGTGGAGTGGGGAAGAGGGGAGTAAAACTGGAGCTGAATTTGTCAGCCATTAGATTTACTATATCTTCTGATGCTTTTTACAAGATTAGTTTGTATATTGTTGTGTATATTCTTTGAAGTTACAGACTTAGTTAAAGAAAGCATTATGGTTGTCCTTGGCCTGCTGAAAATTGGCTTTGTTCCAAGTTAGACATTCCTGGTAAACAAATGTAAAATAAAATAAATGAGTCTTGAGTAATGATGTCCCCAGACAGTTTAAGTATGAGTTATTGGTTCCCTGTGTCATAGAGGGGGACCTATAGCTTGCAAGGATATGGTATGGGACTTTGCCTATTGTATTTTGGGTATGTTGAAGCCCATGTACATCATTCTGTTTCACCAGCCTTGAGGTAAACTTGTTATAGGTGTAGCTTGAGATACGTCCACTTTTAGTCCCTGTCTGTGCAATAACTGGCCTAAATGTGTGGAAGACATTGTAGCGCTGTATTGATGGAGTGCTCCCTGTGCCCATAAACCATGTCTCTGTAACAGCACAAATGTCTGCATTCTTCAGGGTGAGGAAAGCTTGGAAGAAGTAGAGTATTTTGTTTAGACTCCTGGCATTGAGCAGTAACACCATTAGATTCCCTTGTGCTGGTTTTGCTATATCAGAAGGTTTGTCAGTTTAGCATTGCATAAAAAGGCACTACAGAGGAGGGGAAAGTTCTAGCCAATGTTCCGAGGCCTAGAGGGGACAGGTGCAGACCACTCTTGGCAAAGCAATGTGATCTGTCGACTATATCCTCTCATGTTGACAAATATTGCAACCCCTTGGAATGACACCAGAAGCTGAGACAATTATTAAAATCAGTTGACTGCTGTTCATATTGTGGTATCATCCTTGATAAAGGTATAATGCTGCTCTCTGCAAGGCTCATACCAGTCTGGTTCACATAGTCTAAGAGCTCCATAATAACTGTCTACATACAGTCCAGGGATATACTCAGGTCTTTTACACCCATATGGATTACAAGTGAGTCATTCTGGTACTTGTGCTTGTCCCTGTGCAAACTAGTTGCTGTTTGTGCAACTGAGTAAAAAGGAAGTTTGATGGGTAGTTTTATAGGAAAAATATCAATTCTAGGTGCCTTTGTCTATACAGGACACTGCTAAAACCCTCTGTGCTGTGTGATGACCCACCACTGGACCAGTAATCAAGGATCCTCAATCCTCACCACTGGTACCTGTGGGGGACATTTACTGGGAGGATACCAGGTATACACACATTATTTCCAGATGCAGCTCTCTGTATCAAGTGTAATTTCACTTAAGAGCACACAGAGACTACAGTCAGTCCAGGGCTGATTCCTCTCTCTTTCTCCAGATCCCCAGTAAGACTCCCCACTGGCATAGCTATAGAGTTGAGTCCTTACCAGGGTTCCATGCCAAGTTCTCCAACAGTCTCTCTGTCCAACCCGTGTTTCGTGTTCCTGCCCAAGTAGCTGTCACACACATGCTTTGAGATTTGATTTGCACACACACACACACACACACACACACACACACACACACACACACACACACACACACACACACACACACACACACACACACACACACACACACACAGCTGGGAAAGGCTGGCACGGGTTTACTAGCTATACCCCCTTTTGCCCAAACTATAAGGTAGTTACCACTGCCACCAGAACACCTCACCAGCTACTTTAAGGCCTTTAAGAAAGGGTGTAAAATTTTAATGTGTAATATTAATACCAATACGAATAGTAGTTTAACCAAGAACAAGGCTATTAGGAGTGGCCCACATAGTGTCACCAAATAAATATGCAAGTACTCTCAAAAATTAAATATTTCTGCAAAGATCAGCCACAATGAAACATTTTAATATATTTAATAATAAATAATTAAACAACAAGAAAATACTAAGTATATATTTACAGTGACATCAGAGTTCAAAATCACAGGAACTATTTAAAACAACCTTGAAGGACAGTCTCAAACAAATAAACAAAAACAATATCTAAACTAAGCTTCACTATATTCCTGACTGTATCTAAGAGAGTTATTATTCCCTAATAACTTACTTAATTAGAATAAAGCAGATAATATGGTGAATGGTTCTTCTTGTTGTCAGGTCCAAGACAAAATACAGAATGCTCTGTCTCACTAAGAGACTTCTCAAAATAATATCTAAAATATTACTGCTGAGATAGCTTGCAGAATGACAACATTTCTTGTCATCTGACTTCTAGTTCCCATTGCTGGAATCTGGCAGGACTTGCACCTGCCTGTAAAAATACACACACAAAGGCTTTTGCTCAGATCTTTGGCATGTTCTGGAAGTCATAAAACAATTGCATACCTCTATGCTTCCAGAGTAGTGATTAGTTCACCCCAAAGACAATACAGAAAACTTCCTAGTACAGACTTTGTGTCTCTGGCTGCATCAAAACCTGTGAGATAGCATCTTCATGGCCTACCCTATAAAGTGATTTAATTTCAGATATTTTTCTAAAGTTTGCTGGACCGAGGTTAACCCTCCAGTTTCCTGTGTTAAAACATATACAACATATAAACAGTTACAGTAGTGCATATACATTTCTGTTCTTTCCAGTAAGGCACATTGTGATATACACATGACATACAATTGTAATACATTTGTAACACCAGCATCTTGTATGACATACAGTTTTAATACATTTGTAACACAGGCATATTGTATAAATTGGTTTGATATTCACAAATGACATATAATTATTTACAACATTCCAGCTAGCTGTGCTGGCAGTACCTCCTTTTGTCACATGCTGAGCCAAGCTTTGGGCAAATGTGACACCTTTACAGAGGCTCAAAGCCAGTAAACAGGTAAAATGGCTCCTGGCCAATCACAACTAACACAATATAAGGTTTGTTAAGTGGTTTACAGCACATAATTCAACCAGGCTGCCCACCAATGCCATCAAAGAGCAGCACTAACCTTTCCAGGCACTTAAATCACAAACTAGACCTGAAGTGCATGAAATAACCAGTTTAAACAATGAAGTTACTAAAAGTGCAGGAATGATTAAATTCAACAACAAGCCAAATAACAGACTCGGTGAGAAGGCAGGAATGTAAAAAATGCAGTTTTAAATGCAGTGGTAAAATACAGAACTCTAAAATGATTAGGAGTGTACAAACAAATAATGCACAGAAATAAATAATGCACAGAAATGTTAGTACTAAACAACTTATAAAAGCGTACAATTTACTTATGCAAAGTACTTATCCAGTGATCGATGGCACAAAATGTATTTATTTATTTATTGCATTTGTTTACTGAGATAAGTCCACTGGGCCTAAAAGAGTCCATTTTCAGTGGAGGCCCGGGGAGAAAAGCTCCAACGAGATACAGAAAAAATATAAACATTAATTAGTGCAGAAGCAGAAACAGTGTTACAGATAGTAAATACAGTAACATATACAGAATATATACATAAAAGCAGGAATCTAGTTTGATTACAGCAATATATACAGAAAATATACATTAAAGCAGAATTCAATGAATTCAATCAGATTGGTATAAACAGAGATCAGTATTATTGTACCAGAATCAACAAGTGAAGATAAAAATGAATATGGAGAAAATATCATCAGTCACTAGTAGCAAAAGACATAGGAGTTTAGTAGTCATATAAGGAGAGTGAAGAGGTTAGGTTATAGAGCAGGAACATAGCCAGGAAGAGTTGAGATGATTTTTTTGTATTTGTTTGAAGGCAGTGGTGCTGTCTGCGTTTCTTATAGAAGGCAGAAGTGAGTTCCATAGTTTGGCGATGGTGAAGGCATAGAGGAGTTGACCAGCAGGTAAGGTGGGCTTATCTACTTTTAGAAGTAGATGATTTTCAGATCTTAGATGCCTACTGGAATGGTATTTGGCAAGTAGAGTTGAGAGAGCAGGACAGTCTGTGGGTCTGTAGATTATTTTGTGCACAGTAGTTAGTTGGGTGAATGAGAGATGGTGGGGGAGTTCCAGCCACCCTAATTGTTTCAGTGACTTACAATGGTGGGATGAGAATGTGGCCTTGGTGGCAAATTTTGCTATTCTGTTGTAACACATAGCACATTTGGATTTTGTAGAATTTCGTATATTAGTGAGGAGAGGGGCACCATAAAGGAGAGAGGGTAATAAAAAGGTAGTTGCAAGTGTTTGTCTAGTAGAGAGGCTAAGAAAGTGTTGGTGCCTGTAGAGCATGCCAAGCTTTTGGTGTGTTTTTTTATGTTATTGTTTATGTGTAGGTCAAAGTTAAGGTTTTCATCTATAATAATGCCTAGTAATTTAGTGTGTGGGATAACTTCTATAGTGGCATTGTCTTGGGCTTGTATAGTGAAGAGTTTTTTATCAAATGGAGTGGTTTTCCTAGGAGTAAAAATTGCTAGTTTAGTTTTTTTTTTTGGATTTAGGGCAAGATGATTGTTAAGCATCCAAGATTCAGTAGATGTGAGGGCATTCTGGGTAATTTGTTCAGAGCTGGAATTTGCAGTGCATATTATTGTAGAGTCATCAGCATACTGGATTACTGAGCATTGTGGGAGAGTGGTGTGAAAGTTGTTAATAAAGATGCTAAATAAGAGAGGACAAAGTATGGAGCCTTGGGGTACCCCTGTGGATGTACTGAGGAAGGGAGAATAAGACTGTTGCCATTTGGTGGATTGCTGCCTATTGGAGAGATAGCTGTTGTACCATTGTAGGGTAGGGGGAGAAATGTGGAGGGTGGATAGTTTAGAGAGTAGGATAGTGTGGGAAATGATATCAAAAGCTTTGGAGAGGTCAAGGAAAAGTGAAGCAATTATTTTACCAGAATCCCGTGCCCGGTTAACTGTATCAAGGAAGGACAGGAGGGCAGTAGTGGTGCTGTGTCCTGTCTGAAACCATGCTGAGTGGGTGATAAAATTTGATTTTCATGCAGGTGGTTGAGGAGTTGGGCATGGATGCATTTTTCCAGTATTTTAGATAGGGGCTTGAGAATTGCTATGGATCGAAAGTTTGTGGTGTCTGTGTTTGGTGCCACCTTTGTGTAAGGGAAGAATGAATGTCTTTTTCCAGATATCTGCGACAAGGGATTCTTTAATTGATCTGTTAATGAGTATGCTGATGGGATAAGCTATAGAGTTTGCTGCTAGCTGCAGAAAGTGTGGGGGTAGATTGTCAGGGGCCAGAGTACAGGGTTTTAGCTTAAGTAAAAGTTTTTTTATTGTGCTGGTGGATATGGGGGATAATCCTAGGTTAGGGTTAAGGGTAGACTTGATTTCTGGGATGATTTGGTCATCGGCTATCTTGGTGGTGGTGCCGTTAACTGTAGGAAAGGTGGTGATTAGGCTAGCTATGGTGTCAATGAAGTAGTAATTGAAGAGGGTAGCAAGTTCAGTGGGAGTTTTTTGTGGGTCAGGGGATGAATTGCTTTGAGAGCCTGGGTGTAATAGTTGGCTGATGGAAGACCAGAATTTTTGGTGATTATGTTTATGTTGGCTTTGTCGGTGGAAGTAGTGGTCTTTTTTATCAGTGGTTATTAGACGTTTTGCCTGGTTACGGTGTTGTTTGTAATGTAGCAGAGTTGAGGGGTCTTTGTTTTTCTGCCATGATTTCCAGATTTTATCCCTTTTGGACATTACTTATTTGGTGGATTTTGAGAGCCAGCATGCATGGTTATGTTTTACTCGTTTTTGGCGGGTGGGTGCTTGCCTAGTTAGGATGTCTAGAAATGTTGAGTTAAAGAATTCAACAGCCTCATTAAGTGGTAGGGATTTGAGGGGTTTCCAGTTTACTTTAGCTAAGGTTTCATTAAATATGGATGATTGGAACTTAGTAAAATTTCTGGTAGATTTGTATTGGTGTTGGCCTGTGGTTGGAGTAGTTTTGCGTATGATACATGCTGGGTGATGGTCACTAATGGTATTAGGTAGTATGCCTGCACTGATGACATTGAAAGGGTGGGATACTAATATCCAGTCTATTGTGGAGCCCGAGTTGTAATTTTTGTGAGGTCTTGTGATGTCTTCAATTAGTTGGGAGAAGTTGTAAAGATTTATATTTTTTGAGGGGTTGTTGTGGCCTATATCTTGCCAGTCGATATTTACATCACCTAGAATGATGGTTTCATTATCTATATTTTGGGAAGCCCAGGCAAGTATGTTTTCTAATATTGGTATGTTGTTTCCTAGGGGAATATAAAGAGCAATTATGCAAATGTTTTTATGGTTGTTAAGTTTTAATATAGAGATTAGTATTTCGGCTGGGGAGAAGTTGGGTGTTGGTTTTGAGTAGGGGATTAATGTGTAATTGCTAGGGAAAAGTATTGCTATTCCTCTTCCTCTCTTGTTGGGTCGATCGACTCTCAGGCATGAGTAGCTTGGGGGGAGAAATTCAGTGTCTTTTATATATGATTTCAACCAGGTTTCAGTAGTTGCTTAATACCTGGGTTGTACTTAGAAATCCAGGCATGGAATTCAGGTATCTTATTCCTAAGACTTTGGAGATTTATGGTTGATAGCATAAGAGATTTGCTAGGTTTGCTGGAGCTGAGGAGGGCTGGTCCTGTGTTGGGTTGTACATCACCACACTGGGAAATAGTGCTTTGACAAATTGTGTATGTTATACTTCTCATTTTTTTCCTAAAAATGGTGTAGTTGCTGCTGGTGGTATGATAAGGGGAGTGTCTTTGGAGAGGTAGAATTTTCACTTTGCATAGTACAGAGGTATTAACTGTGAATAAGCTAGGGTGGATGTCTGAGTAACTTGATAATTATGGATTATGTGTGCTGGTTGTACAGGTATGTGCAGGAGGTATGTTGGGTGCCTGGAAAGTTGTGATTATTGTTAGGACAGAGAGTGTAAGTGAGAGAAGCAAGATCAAAGTAATAGTTGTGATGGACATGATGGTGGTTGAGTGCAGTGTGATAAAGAATATGAGCAGGATAGAAGTAGTTTAGAGGATAGAGTACTATATGGGTTTATTTAGAAATGGGTGGGGAGGTGGAGTACAGTAATGAGGAAGTATAATAGGGGAATAATTAGGGGGGGTTATGGGATAGGTGGAAGAGAAGTATGGGAGGGGTCAGGCTAGGTATAAGGTTGATGTTATGGGGGCAGGGAGGGGAGTGGAGTGAGCGTAGCGAACGGAGTGGGTTCAGCCCCACAGGGAGAAGACCTGAAAAGATTATCAGTTTAAAGGTGAGTATTGTGCTTAAAATATCATAATCTAACAAAAGCTTAATTGAAGTAGTTCTGGAATACTTTAAAACTGTCAAACAGCCCTGTTTATGTGCCTGCAGTGTAAATTAGAGAGAGTTGTGATTAGTCTAGAGACTATGCTGAAAGTAAAAACAAATTTTACTAATGTAAACAGTAAAGGCTTGGGACTGTGTGTGTGTGTGTGTGTGTGTGTGTGTGTGTGTGTGTGTGTGTGTGTGTGTGTGTGTGTGTGTGCGTGTAAGGCTGATTCAAGGTATTGGCCCAATCTAGTGTCAATTGGCTGGAACCCTTCACTGATGTTGTGCATACTCTCTGTTATCAATGGAGTGATCAGCAAGCTTGTTTAAGCCCCTCATAAATAAGACTAATAGCAATTATTTAGGTCGGGAGTATGGATTATGATGACATTTGTTTATGCCTACATTGTGAATTTGGTCACATGGTCCATAACCTCATGACTAAATCATGCCCCTTGTGAGCAAATCCCAACATAACCCACACACTAACATGGATTCATTCCATATTATATAGTAGTTAAGTTACAAAATATCTCATTTGCTATAACTTCTTGTCTCCTGAGAGTAGTACATCCTTTAATTACTCACAGTACTAAGAGTAGCAACCATAGTTTAAAAAATGCTGTGATTTAGCAAAAAAAAAAAAAAAAAGTGAAAAGAGAGCAGCCATTTTCTTTTCATAGCTATATTCAGTACCATACCTTTCACAAAACAATATTTCATTTTGCAATAACTGGCGCTCACTGACCTTTCTTCTTACAGTTAGTTCTACTAGTGCTATGATTATGGGGCATTGGTTTCCCAGCAATGGCTAATATAACCCGGTCAGTCTCTCAGCCGTACCTCTCAACTGTACAGATTTTTGCAGAATGTCCAGATTTTTGCCTCATATTTTGGTCTGTTTCTCATAAAATTGTGGTTTTCTGGGAAATCATTATCAAAACATTGAGGGTTGAATTCAGAAAAATAATGACAGAGATTTCAGTTTCAGACTTCACACCCCCTTCAGAAAAAAATCATGCTAATACAAAACCTGTCCTATCAACTTTCTAAGTTTGTAAGAGCAATAGTTAAAAAGTGTCCCTATATTTTTGGGCCTTTACCTCCCCCTATTATTTATGACTTTTTTCAGATTTCTTGCTGTTGAGAGGTATGTTCTCAGCTGTACTAATGGTCAGAAGAGCAACTGCCCCAAACATTACTTCCTAATTGTGGGAATGCTGATGATTCATGGCATTACCCATAATAAAGGGCAATACAATCAATTTCCTTGTATGATATCTCTAGCGACTTCTGTCCTTATGAGTGACAACATTGTAATCTCATTCTCCATTTGGACAGTGCAGTGGTGCAGTGATAGCATTGTCACCTCACAGCAAGAGGTTCTCTGGTTTGATTCTCAGCTGGAGTGGCTTCTGTGAGGAGTCTGCATGTCCTCCCTGCATTCATGTGGATTTCCTCCGGGTGCTCTGATTTCCTCCCATGTTTCAAAGATGTGTCTGGAGCGTTTCTCCCCAGGCCTCCGCTGAAGATTGGCTTTGTTCAAAGTCGGACTTTCCTGGTAAACAAATGTTAACTAAATAACTAAATTTCCCACGAGGCATATTTACATACTCTCTATGTCCTGAATATGAGAAGTTATCAAGTGCTGGTTAACAAACTAAAATCATAAATCAGTTAGATCGACTGCACCAGAATGCAGAAGCTCAGCAGCAGCAGCTCTTCATCTCTTCATCATCTCTACCTGACAGAGGGTGAAGCTTCCCCCTACTTAGCTACAGTATGCCTGGTCCGATAGACTACAACCTCCAGGATCAGATTTCACTATGTAAGCAGCCTCCCGAACTCAACTTCTGCTAGCATCAAATTAATACAAAACTTAGAAAACAAAGAAAGAAGGAATCCTGCTTTAACTGAATTACCCAAGCAAGATTTTAAAGCTATGTAATCAGGCATCCAAGTGACAATTTGAAGAAAATGATAGGCATATTTAGTTACAATAAAACCGATTGTAAATATATCAAAATACATTTCATGAGTCAAGTCATCAGAGAGATGCCAGTGTTTGCTTAGAGATAGTAACAGAGAAGGCAGGAATCTTTAACTGAATTACACAAGCAAGATGGCACATTTAGTTAAAGTAAAACCTTTCTGCAAATATTATAAAATACATTTTATGTATCAAGTTATCTGCTGCATACCTGTTAGATGGTGGTAAATGAGGAATGCATCCCTTCTGTTTCATACCACTAGATAATAAACTCATTTTGTATTGTCTACTACCAAAGTCAGGAGATGAGTTACTTTTCTTTGCAGCAGAATACCACAACAAAACAGAAGAATAAAATAAATAAATAAATAAAAATGTATAACCTATAAAATAGACTTAAGCCATGAGATAATAACAATATGTCCTTTTTGGGTGGGTCACACTGAGATTTATTCATGCTTAGCTTAGTTTGGTCACATGGGCTATTATATCATGCCAAATGTGAGTAAATCCCAACATAACCCTCAACATGCTAATTATGCCTGCACACAACGTGACATTTACGCCTCCACCCACAGTATACAGTTAATATGGCATGACTTGATTACGCTTCCATGATCAGAAGCCTTTTTAAATGGAAATTTACTAAAAAAGTAGCTTGAAAATAAGTCTTATTTTGCATAAAAAAGTGTTAGCGTACATAATGATGCATGCAGACACTTTTTATGTAGAAATAAAACTTTCTTTAGTCTCTTTAGACAGGATCTTTAAGGATAGCTTTATACCTTTCCCATATGTTCTTGAATTCATTCCCCATTTTTTACCCTATTGCAACTCTTGAAAGGCTGTTCTGATCCTCTACTACCCTTTCTGTGAGATAATGTTCCTCATATCTCACCTTAGCTGACACCAAATATCCTTAGACTGTGTCTTCCTGTTTTCATATAACTGATATATTTAATTTTCATTTTTTAAAATCTGGTAGACACTTTGACACTAATGATTCCCTCAAAGTACTTACATTTTTCTCTCATGGCATTGTTTGCCTTTCTTTATTAGGAGCAAATGCTGTTCTCTTTTTGTAGGTTCATATATGTGTACTAGGCTAATGGCCCTGGAGCCCTTACAAGCCTAGCCCATAGAAATGCCCTGGCATCATGCTGCCCAATGTTAATTCCCAGTATCTCTAACAAGTACAGCCACTGGAGTGATCCCCAGGGTGAACATTCTATTTCCCATCCACTCATCAAGATTTCTCTTGAAAAGGGCCAGTGAGGTGCTCTGCTTGACATGTATGGGAAGTCTATTCCAGAGCATGGGCAGTCTCTGGGTTATGAATCTGCCCCTCCAGCATGTTCTGTTGATTGTGGTAATGAGGTTGAGGTCTCTGAACCATGTAGTGTGGAGGGATTTGGATTTCTTTAGATGTAGCATTTCTAACAGAGCTGTGTCAGACTTGGCTTTGTAAGTCAAGCAGAGATTGCCTCTTAGTAGATGATATGAGACAGAGAATAGCTGGAGTTTATTTAGTCTGTCCATGTAGCACATTTGTTTAAGGCTTAGGATCCTCTTCATGAGGTACTTTTGTGGCCTTTCCAGCTGTTGCATGTGTCTGGTGAGGTACATGCCAAATGGGGCATTATACTCGATGACTGGCCTAATGAGGGAAGAGTAAAGAGAGGTGATGACCTCTTTCTTCCTGGATGCAAAACCCTTGTAATGAGATGTGCCACATAGAAGGACTTTCTGACCACAGTGGCAATGTGGTGGTCAAAAGAGAGGTTGCTGTCAACCTGTGTTCCCAGATCTCTTATAACACCTTCAGTGTTCAGTGGGCTCCCATTGGTTGGTTTTTGACCAATCTTGACTGCTTTTATACTATTTAAATTTGTTTTTAAGAAAGTTCTTTGTTCTGATGAAGTCAGTTGTGTTTGATGAAAGTGCTCAACTGATTTTACTGCAATAAACGGAGTTAACTCGGCTTATTGAACTGTTTTCGCAAAAACAATGCAACCTCAATGGTTCGTATGGCTCTGGGAATTATGTGGAGATTGTACAGGTGAATGGAACTGTTTTCTGTTCTCAAGGCAACAGTAAATCCACTAATGGATTGGGCAGCTGTTCATGTGCCTTGGGTAAGCGTGGTGACATCATTGCAGTGGCCGAGGTCCATCATGGCGACGGAAATCAGCTTTCTCCTTCCAACAGGGACAAATCTTCTTATTCCACCAACTGCAGTAGCTTGAGGAAGGATTTGGGCACCAATTGTGCTATTTATCATGGGAAAGATCTGGATTCCATTTTGGATGTTATTTCTCAGCAGCTGCGACTGGCAGAAAACAAAGAAACAGGTACTGGTAATTCTATTCATGAAGTAACTCAATGTAAAATGATCAACTGTAATCTGGGAGGTACAAGTAACAGTATTAATGTGCTCCCTGAACAGAGAGTTACTTTCAATGGGCATTCATCTTGCTCAAGGACTGATAATACCAACTGTAACAAAAATACAAGGGGGACAAATTGCAAATATGATGACTTGCTCAAAAAGAATTTTGTCTTTAATGAGCAAGAAAAGGCACAAGGGAGAATGGCTGCAAAAGACAATAGTGGCAGTAACAGTTACAAATCTTTGAAAGACATGATATACATGTTTGAGAAAAAACTGTTTAAATTAAAAATGTTCGAAATGGAAATTGTTTATTTTAAGGAATGTATATGTTTGCAAGTGGTACCACAGGGGTTACGGGTTTATAAATTCCTGTTTGGTTTATACTATGATGCTGAGATTCATGAGGATTTTGTCAAACTTTTTGACAAATGGGGGTTTGAATTATTAAAGTTGTGCATTTTCAAGAACAAATGGAAATGAGGCTTCAAAAAGAAATAGAAGATTTGAATGTCATGATTTTAAATGACTTGTTTTCTCAGTATGAAGGGCTTTACAACAAGATTATTGACAGAGGAGAGAAAAAATGCAACAACATTTTTCATAAAAAATCAAGAAAGTTAGGTAGGGGCATTAAGCGATACAAAAATAATAAAGTGTATCCTACTAACAACCTGGTTTTGAGTAACAACAATTTTAATAAAAGTGGATTTTATCCACTATTTGATGGTGAAAACAGGGCCACTCCTATTATAGATGAAGGTGGTAATAATAGCTATTTTGAAGAAGAGCACATGGTGGATTGTCCTGAACAGTAGGATTTTTCTGCACTAAGATGCTCGGAAAGAATAGCAAACAGGAAACAAGAAAGATAGCCTGCCTACAGCCAAGTGACACAATGTCAGAAGGGTTTTCCCAGTTGGCAGAGGGGGAGGAATCAATATTAGGAATGAGGGGCAACATATTCTTCATACTTCTCATGGTTTTAACATCAACAAATACACTGATAAGCCTATCACAGAGAATTTTTTTTTTACATTATTTTCAAAAGGGTTCAAGTTTGTTCCCACAAAAATTCCTGATATTGCAGAGGTATTAATAGATGCACAGTTATATTTAAGGAAATTGAATTTGAAAGTCCTATTAGGTAAAAAGGATGGTGGTATTAAAATGAATGTAATGAAAAATGTTTTCAAAAAATGTAGTGTATTTAACCTCCCCTACACCTCTAAGTAGCTACCTATGAGAAAGCGGTCAGAGATGATCTTTACAAAATGTGGGGAAAAAAGAAAGTTTTTTTTCAATCTTAGTTCAAAGGAAAGGAGTCTTAGCCAAGAACTAAGAGAAGACAAAGGGATTCAAATTATGACCCCAGACAAAGGTGGAGGTATAATGGTTTTTAATTCCGAGGATTATACTAATGTCATGCAGGACATTTTGTTTAATGTTGACAATTATTCCCAAGTCTCCAAAAACCAAATAAATATTTCTTATCAACGTATTAACAGTTTCTTATATGAATATTTACTGAATCAAAGAATTTCCAAAGAGGCTTATGATTTTCTTTCTAATACACACCCCAAAGTACCGGTTATGTTTGGCATACCAAAAGTACACAAGAATATTGTGACCCCCTCCGTTTAGGCCTATAGTAGCAGCTGGTGGGTCTAAAATGCACAATTTAGCTGTCTATGTAGATAGAATGATTAAGCATATTGTGGAAGAGGTGCCACATCTGGTAAAAGATTCTTGGAATTTCTTGGGGCAATTGAAACCAGAATTGTGGTCCCCAGGAGTTATTTTTTTGACTACTGATGTCCAAGATCTCCTTTCTTGTATTCCTAAAAAAGAAAGGTTAGCATTATTTGAGGAGATACTTTTCACTTGTTCCCATTTGCAACATGAACAAATTACTATGATAGGTGAAATTATGGCCCTTCTCTTGAAAATAATTATATTTTTTGAGGGGCAATATTTCCAGCAGGTAAAGGCTGTAGCTATGGGGGCCGCTTGTGCCCATGTTTTATGCTAATCTTGTCTTGCTGGGTTGGGAACTGGTATACATTTTTAAGAGTGAATATTTTTCTGAGATTCTTTCTTACAAAAGGTTTTTGGATGACATTTTTATTTTGTGGAAAGGTAAAAAAAGGTACTATACCTACTTTCATTGAGTATCTTAACAATACCACCACTTTTTTAAAATTTAACTATGAATATCATGATAAGTAAATACACTACCTTTATACAAATATAGTTAAGGGGAATGAAGGTTTCATATCCCGGGTATATTGTAAAAAGACTTTTTGTAATAGTTATTTACATTACAACAGTCATCACCCTTTGTTTCAAAAGAGGGGCATTATTAAAGGTCAGGCCATCAGGATAGCCAGGATGACTTCTCAAAAAGAGGATGTGGTAAAGGAATTTGTATATTTGAAGGATATATTTTTAGACAAAGGTTATCCTAGTGATTTTATTGATGCCACTTTGAGTGAAGTTTTGGATGAATTGGGTAAAAAATATATGTCACTTTTAGATAGAGGGTTAACCAAAACACCCCAGCCTGGTTCAGCTGTAGATGGTGAGGCAACTATTGATTTTCAGCAAGCCTGTGTTATTCAGTATAGCCCCTTATACAATGGGGTAAAAAACATTTTCAATAAAAATTGGAGTATTTGCAAAACTAATAATGAAGTGTATCAAGTACTGGGTGAAAAATCCACTTTCTCAAACAAAATGGAGCCTAATTTGAAATTAATTTTAGAGAGGAAAATTAATAATGGTGGAACTAACAAGAATCCAAATGGAACTAGACCCTGCGGTAGATGCTCCTACTGCCAATACATTTTACAGATTACATCTATTACTTTGGCCAACCAAAATGGAAATACTTTGTTTTTTTTCAGAAGGGTAATTGTTTCACCAGTAAACTAGTATATCTTGTGAAATGTAACACATGTATTGCATTTTAGGTTGGAAAAACTGATAGGCTTCTCAAATCTAGAATATACGAGCATTTATATGATGCAAAAAACAAGAAATAAACTAATGCTCTATTTAGACATAGTTTACATTGTGAAAGGTTTTCTGGTTTTAAGTTTGCCATTTTGGATGTTGTGCAGGTAGATTCTAGAGGGGCGGGATTGGCAAAATGCATTGTGTAAAAAAGAATTGATGTGGCAGTTAAGGCTGGCTGCTAATATACACCCAGGGCTGAATATTATATGACTATCTTGCCAGTTTTTGAAAGAAAGGGCAGGACAAGTCTAAGCATTTTTTATTATACCACCTTGAAAGTAATTAATATTCATGACATGGTTCTCGGTAATCTATTTTAAATATTAATATTTATTAGGTATGTTGATTTATGTGTTTTCATTAGTTGGTTTTTGACCAATCTTGACTGTTTTTATGCTATTTAAATTTGTTTCTTAAGAAAGTTCTTTGTTCTGATGAAGTCAACTGTGTTTGATGTAAGCACTCAACTGATTTTACTGCAATAAATGGACTTGAGACTGACTACCTGGGTGCTTACTTTGTTTCAATTGTCACTTTGTTAAGCACTTGTACACCACTATTTTGTTTCAAAAGCATATTTTATTTTATTTATTTAACATTTGTTGACCGGGAAAGTCCGACTAGGTTCCACAGATCCTGTTTTCAGTGGAGGCCCGGGGAGAAATGCTCCAGAAGCATGTCTTTAGAATGTGGGAGGAGGAAACCCACGTGAACACAGGGAGAACATGCAAACTCCACACAGAAGGCACCCCAGCCAAGAATCAAACCAGAGAACCTCTTGCTGTGAGGCGACAGCATTAACCGCTGCACCACTGCGCCACCCAATACATACTCTCTATGTCCTGAATATGAGAAGTTATCAAGTGCTGGTTAACAAACTAAAATCATAAATCAGTTAGATCGAGTTCAACAGAATGTAGAAGCTCAGCAGCAGCAGCTCTTCATTATCTCTTCATCATCTCTACCTGACAGAGGGTAAAGCTTCCCCCTACCTAGCTACAGTATGCCTGGTCCGATAGACTACAACCTCCAGGATCAGATTTCACTATGTAAGCAGCCTCCTGAATTACCCAAGCAAGATTTTAAAACTATGTAATCAAGTGTCCAAGTAACAATTCGAAGAAAATGATAGGCATATTTAATTACAATAAAACCGTTTGTAAATATATCAAAATGTATTTCATGAGTCAAGTCATCAGTTAGATGCCAGTGTTTGCTTAGAGATAGTAACAGAGAAGGCAGGAATCTTTAACTGAATTACACAAGCAAGATAAAGTCAACATTGGCACATTTAGTTAAAGTAAAACCTTTCTGCAAATATTATAAAATACATTTTATGTATCAAGTTATCTGCTGCATACCTGTTAGATGGTGGTGAATGAGGAATGCATCACTTCTGTTTCATACCACTAGATAATAAACTCATTTTGTATTGTCTACTACCAAAGTCAGGAGATGAGTTACTTTTCTTTGCAGCAGAATACCACAACAAAACAGAAATAAAATAAATACATAAATAAATAAAAATGTATAACCTATAAAATAGACTTAAGCCATGAGATAATAGCAATATGCCCTTTTTGGGTGGGTCACACTGAGATTTATTCATGCTTGGCTTAGTTTGGTCACATGGGCTATTACAATATCATGCCAAATGTGAGTAAATACCAACATAACCCTCAACACGCTAATTATACCTGCACACAACGTGACATATACAGGTCCATCCACAGTATACAGTAAATATGGCATGACTAGTTTACGCTTCCATGATCAGAAGCTTTTTTAAATGGAAATTTACTAAAAACGTAGCTTGAAAAGAAGGCTTATTTTTACATAAAAAAGTGTTATCATACATAATGATGCATACAGACACTTTTTATGTAGAAATAAAACTTTCTTTAGTCTCTTTAGACATGATCTTTAAGGATAGCTTTATGCCTTTCCCATATGTTCTTAAATTCATTCCCCGTTTTTTACCCTATTGCACTTCTTGGAAGGCTGTTATGATCCTCTACTATCCTTTCTGTGAGACAATATTCCTCATATCTCACCTTAGCTGACACCAAATATCCTTAGACGGTGTCTTCCTGTTTTCATATAACTGATATATTTAATTTTCATTTTTTAAAATCTGGTAGACACTTTAACACTAACGATTCCCTTGAAGTAGTTAAATTTTTCTCTCATGGCATTGTTTGCCTTTCTTTATTAAGAGCAAATGCTGTTCTCTTTTCGTAGGTTCATAAGTGTGTACTAGGCTAATGGCCCTGGAACCTTTACAAGCCTAGCCCATAGAAATGTCCTGGCATCATGCTGCCCAATGTTAATTCCCAGTGCCTCTAACAAGTACAGCCACTGGAGTGATCCCCGGGGTAAACTTTCTATTTCCCATCCACTCATCAAGATTTCTCTTGAAGAGGACCAGTGAGGTGCTCTGCTTTACATGTATGGGAAGTCTATTCCAGAACATGGGCATTCTCTGGGTTATGAACCTGCCCCTTTAGCATTTTCTGTTGATTGTGGTAATGAGGTTGAGGTCTCTGGACTGTGTAGTGTGGAGGGATTGGGATTCCTTTAGATGTAGCATTTCTAATAGAGCTGGGTCAGATTTGGATTTGTAAGTCAAGCAGAGATCGCCTGTTAGTAGACGATATTAGACAGAGATTAGCTGGAGTTTTTTGAGTCTGTCCATGCAGGACATGTGTTTAAGGCTTAGGATCCTCTTTGTGAGGTACTTTTGTGGCCTTTCCAGCTGTTGCATGTGTCTGGTGAGGTACATGCCAAATGGGGCATTATACTCGATGATTGGCCTAATGAGGGAAGAGTAAAGAGAGGTGATGACCTCTTTCTTCCTGGATGCAAAACCCTTGTAATGAGATGTGCCACATAGAAGGACTTTCTGACTACAGTGGCAATGTGGTGGTCAAAGGAGAGGTTGCTGTCAACCTGTGTTCCCAGATCTCTTATAACACCTTCAGTGTTCAGTGGGCTCCAATCAATGTGGTAATTATTGGGAACTGAGTTTTTCCCAAAGGGGATGATGACGCATTTTTTGGCATTAAGCTTAAGGCCATGGTTTCGACACCAGTCATTGGTCTCAGTGAGGCCTTTCTGTAGGGTGTCTACATCACTTGGGGAGTTAATAATGGCTCTCAGCTTGCAGTCGTCTGTGAACTTGGTCAGCCAGAGTCCGTCCGTGTTGGCCTGGACAACTGAGAAGTAGATGCCAAACAGGAGAGGACCCAGGACTGATCCCTGTGGGACTCCACTCGTGACTTGTCAGCAGTCTAACTAGGAGTCTGCTACTTTCACACTGTGGGTTCTATCTGTGGGCCAGTTTGCAACCCACCTTGTGATAAAGAGCTTGATGCCTAGTTTGGTGAGTTTATCAATGCTTCCTAAGTGGGGAATGGTATCAAAGGCCTTGGCCAGATCAATGTAGGCTGCATGAACTGCCTTGCCCTCAATCAACCAGGTTGAGCAGGCATGATCTACCTTTCACAAAGCCAAATTGCGTGGGATCTAGAGTTTGGAGATTTCCCTATATCCTTGTTAATTAGGTGCATGATGATGTGCTCCATAGCCTTTCATATCAGACTTATCAGGCTAATGGGGTGATAATTCCCAGGGTCTGTAGACACTCCCCTTTTATGGAGAGGGATGACTGTAGCAGTGCACCATTTAGTAGGGGCAAAGCCTGAGGTGAGGCTGTGATTGAACAAGGCACACAGATGTAGTGCCACTTGACGTTGTAGTTCATGTAGAACACATCCAGGGATATTGTCGGGTCCTATGGAAGGTGTATTCTTGGCCTTGGACAATGCACCTTTAACCATGTGCTGCCGTAATGTTGGGTGCCTGGCATTCCTCCAGTATTGTGATTGGTCCTTTAGGGGGGAGAGAGGGGTAAAGTTGGCACTGAATCTGTCAGCCAGTATGTTGGCAATATCTGTTGGCTCAGTATAAGAGGTACTTTCATAGCTGGCTTTAGAGGTTTTGATGAGGGATCTCAACTTTTTGTTGAGGCTAATAAGGGAGTTTTTCCAGTCTTGTGACTTCACCTTTTTCCGCAACAGTTTCTTCCTTCTGTTGTAGAGTTTATCAATGGCAGTGGACCACCAGATTGGCTTCCTTTTTTTGGAGGAGAACATCTTGGCTCTGTTGGGTATGGCTAGTACCATGCATTTATGTATGTATTCGTACAGTGCATTGGTGTATGATTTGGCAATCATGCATCTATTTTCCATTGACATGGGTGCCGTGAAGTTAGCCACCTCTGTTTTTAGGAGCCCAAAGTCAGCTTTGGAAAAGTTTTTCATGGTGGTTACCTTTGCGGGGGGGGGGGGGGTGAGATATGGATTTCCATGGTGATTAGTTTGTGGTCAGATCTAACTAGGGAGGAATTGACTATTGGTGTAGAGAATCGGTTTCCCGTGTTAGTAATAACCAGGTCAAGGATGTTGCTTCCTCTAGTTGGGGTAAGAATGAGCTGGTCCAAGGCATTGGAATTGATGAATTCCAGGAAGCGTTGGGTCAGTGTATTGGTGAATGAGTAGTTTTTCCATTTGATGGAGGGGTAGTTGAAGTCACCTAGTATGAGAGTGTTGGGTTGGACCCTAATAGTTTCCAGGATGTTTAGAAACATGGAGTGAGAGTCTTGGGACATGGTTGGGGACCTATAGCAGGCTACCACCTGAATCGCCATCTTCCCCAGTGTTAGTTGTACCTGAAGTATCTTAGATATGTTATGCTGGGCTACTAGTCTGGATGTGTTAATGTCCTTTATGAATATGGAGACACCACCTTCTTTGGAGCTCTGTGTCATGTTCTGGGGCCAAAAGGTTTGGAATTTGTTATAGCCTGGTAGTGCAAGGGTGCTTTCTGCTGCTTTAAACCAGGTCTCTGTTACAGCACAAATGTAGATGTTCTCCATTTTGAGGAGTGCTTCAAGCAAGTGCATCTTGAGATTTAGACTTCTAGTGTTGAGCAGCAAGACCCTCAGATTGCATTTATTTATAGCTGTTATGGTAGTAATGTGGTTTTTGGAACATTGCCTAAAAAAGGCACTATAATGGTGGCAAGAGCCTTAGCTAGTATCCAGAAACCCAGGGGTGACAGATGCAGGCCATCTCTGGCAAAGCAATGAGGTCTGTCAGTCATGTCATCCCAAGCAGACAGATACTGGATCCCTTTAAAATGACACCAGAAACTTACCAATCTGTAATATGTTCCTTTACTCTTGTATTATATAGCTTATGATAAGATTGTGAACTCTTTTATTGCCAGTTTTTTTAACTGTTTCTACATAATCTCTCTGTCTATATATATATATATATATATATATATATATATATATATAGACATATATATATATATATATATATATATATATATATATATATATATATATATAAATATATCTCTATATATGCATCTCAGAAATAAAGCATGTCTGTTTGGCGTACACTAAAAATTCTCTTTGATCAAATTACCTACAGACAGACAATGAAACCAAAAAAAGACTAATTATTATACATAAAAAAACATTTTAAATTGAAAACTGAAAAAACAACTCAAAAAACCAAAAAAAATCTAAATGGGATAAATAATCTCCTTCACCTGGTTTCCCTACCACCCCTGTCCTACCCTGTCCCTGCCACACTCATATAGACTCTGTCTAACTTTAATCACAATCACTTCTTCACGAGACAATTCAAACCCAATCAAACTCCCTCCAAAATCTCTCATAATATTCTACTCCCCCAATATAAAACCCACCCCCCAATTACCTTCAGCCTGTAGCTACATCATTCTTCATTAAATTCAAAAAAAAAAAAACCAAAAACTTACTCACACTCAACTGAGCTGAATACAAAAAAAAGGCAGCTGAAGGCTAGGCTTTCCTGTGTCAAATACTCCTCACACTTTCTCACATCCAAAAATCTGACATCTGGATCCTACATCTGGAAGGTATCCCATGTTATCTCTAGGTATAAAGGGACAACCTCCACAGCCCATCTCTATACACTCCTCTCTAACTACTAAAATGGAAAAAAAATAATGGAAAAAACAATGTAAATAAGATTATGGAACACCTACTTGCCAATCACCTACTGGCTGATACAACTTTCCTCTTCATGATCTCTCCTCTGGTTTCACTTCTCTCTTCTAATATCAATACAATACCCTCAATACCCAAATACATCTCAATATTCCAATATCTGTGGTGCCTCCTGGATGGTGGATTAACAAGCCTATTACATACACAACCTCATACATTGGTCTCATTCACACTTAGTTTCAATGGTTAGTTTCCTATCTAATGGGTAGAAAAACAATAAATAAATAACTAAACTATCAAAAACATACTAATAAATAACTCAAGTCTCCTGGCTCTATACTCTACTTCACTACCTTCTCGATTAATATTAATGACTCATGCTCCATGTATTCACTATGGTATTTAATCTTTTCATTAATGACTCTGCACAATGTATTTAATAACCTACAGAGATAAATACTAATAATCCACTTTCAGTAAAAAAAAAGAAAAAAGTAAATACTTTACAACTTAACAAAAAAAAAAAAACAAAAAAATTTGCTGTTAACTGACCTTAACTAAAAACAAAATTAAATCCAAGAAAACAAAAAAAGGATTAGACACAAAAATTTCAATTTTCGACTTAATTAAAAAAAATTAGGGTATACTATTAACACAACCTAAAATTCAATTATATACTAAAATATAATAGAAAACCTAAAATTAATCTCTCATATGCTCCTCATATAAATAAAATGATTAAATCCATACCCAAGCCATACTCCAAACCCATCTTCTCTCATAGAATCTCCTCATCCCCCTGCCTCACAATATTAATAAACCCATCTTCTCTCCACACTCCTGAATATTAATACCTTATTTCAGAATTTTAATATTACACTCATAAACCAACTCACTATCTGCTATAATCATAACATAATAATCATAGCAACTGATTACCATATCACCAATTTCACCCTGCTAATTTGACAAAGCTAAAACATATAAAATATATATAACCCCTAACTCTCTCCCTTCTTTAATTTGCACCCCTCCCTCTGCAACCACTTCAAAAACTACTCCTCCTCCAAAAAGCTCTTCTTCCAAACTATCCGAACCTCTCCTTCAATAAAATTCCACATCTATTACTTCTCCTTCAAACTCTTCTTTTTAACTCACTGCTGTGTTAAGTCTAACAATCTCAAACTAAAACTCTATCTTGTCCCTCTCTCTGACTTGAATCTACAACTTACATTGTTCCCAGACTCAAAATACTACTAATATATAATTCATCAAATATGTCTCTATATCCACTCAATATATCTTGGATTTTCAAGGTCAATAATATATCTACTGATTCATTATAATATATATATAGTTTGTTTTTTTTCTTGATTTGATTTGTATGTGTCTAAATTTTTTATCTTTTCCTTTTTTCTTTATGGACCTTTTTATGGAGTGATTGGCCCGTTGTTTTGTCTGGAATTTCCAAAAAATAAAATAAAATAAAAAATAAAATATATATATTATATATATATATATATATATATATATATATATATATATATATATATATATGTGTGTATGGATCCCTATCAGATTATAGAATTTTCAAATCTTTCAAAGTCATATCGTCGGGACCATATGGTCGAAGTTTTAAAACTTGGAACGTTTTGAATTGAGATTGCAGTACAGCGCAGAATGGAAAATTTACCCTTTTCTGCAATGTAGTGTGATCTTGGAGTTGGTATATTTAATTAGCAGGGGGTGTGGGGGTTGCAGGGGTGGTTGCCCCCCTGCAAAAATGTTAAAAATAGATTTTTTTTTTTTTTTTTAGTGTTCGTATCTGCCATATGAATTTTGAAGTTTCGGAACTTTGAAATATATATAAGGTTACACTTTATAATCATGAAATACTGACATTTTGAATTTCAGTATCTCGAGAGTATAAAGTGGAATTTTTAAAAATAGCGAAAGTGCATAATTGCAAATTCGAATATCATAAATTCGTGGTTATGGCTTTACACTTCATTACGTCTGGTGTTTTGTGTGGATGGTGTATGGTGTCGTGTTTGGCTGTAGGTGTGATTTAAGGTAAGTAAGTGTTTTGTAAGGGCTTTGTGTGGGACTTTGAATGTATGTGAATGTGTTTGTAAGTTGTACGTATGGGTAAGAGTAGGTAGGTGAAAGTATGAGTGTGTGTTGTGTGGTGTATGGTGTGTTTATGTGCGTGATTTTGTGTTTCGTGGTTTTGGGGTTTCGTGATTTGGAACGTTCGACTTTATGGTCTCGAAATACTGAAATATGAGATTTCAGTATTTTGAGATTATAAAGTGAATCTATATATATATATATATATATATATATATATATATATATATATATATATATATATATATATATATATATATATACCAAAATAAAAACGGTTAGGGCGAAACACAGCTCACAACTTGTATGTCCAAGGAATCCAAACATTCATAAAAGCTGAAACATCCAAGGCGTACTTCAAGGACACGAAGCAATAGACAAGTCCATAGAAAGTAAAAACACAGCTTTAATACCAGAAGTAAAACACAGAGTTAGAGCTTTCACCTTTCGGCTTCATCAGACTCAATAAAGTAACGTAAACTACAGAGTCTTAAATACCCCAAGAGGCGGGAAACAATGATAAAATCAGCTGTTAGTGTCCAATTAGTATCCAATGGAGAAGGCTAAACATAAACAACTATACTGAACAAAGCGCTATTCAGCAAAAAATACATATAAATAAATACAAAAATAATAATAAAGCATAAAAATGCTATAAAATACTAATGCTGATTTGATGTACATAATACGTGCACATATGGGAAATATATATAAAAAATATATGATAAATATACAAATGCATCTATAAAAAACAAAATAAAATATAAAAGACCCAAGCTTTGTGAACATGATGTGCAAAAACTAAGATGTACAGCAAATCATGGTACTTCAATTATATACTTTTAATTTTCTCATTCTCAGAAAGGGCTTAAAGGACAATTTAGAGTTCAGACCTGGAAAAACATCAGATCTGAATCTCATAATCCACACATTCTCTCTGCTCTCAGTTATACTCCTTATATCCCCTCCTCGATTAGTAACTTGAATAGTATCTATAATCCTGAAATTAAAACTATGTGTGTCATCAGTGTCCAAAACATGTTTAGCTAAGGCATTCAGCTTATTTTTCACTCTGATGTTGTATAGATGTTCACGCATCCTATCCCTCAAACACCTGTTAGTCTTGCCTATATAGAAAGACGAGCAGGTGTTACAGGAGGCCAAATATACTAAATCCCTGGACATACAATCACCTCTAACCTTAAAATGGAATGGAGTAGAGGAGACAGGATGGATGAAAATATTATTAGAATTAATGAAAGCACAAAAATTACATTTCCCACATTTCCTGGTACCAAAAGGAGTGACTATAGAAGTGTCATTAATGGTGCATTTATCACAAAGTAATCTCTTGATATTTCTCTTATTTTTATATCTAAACTGTGGAACGTCACCAATAACTCCTTTAATATGTGGATCAACCATGAGAATGTCCCAATGTGTTCTCACTATGTCTTTAATGGCACCAATATCTTTGGTATAAAACATAGAAAATGCAGGATAACTATCTAATTTTTGAGCAGCATCAGTAGAACAAACTAATGGAGTGTTCTCTAAATGACTGTCTGCAAAGTATGGGGCTGCTACTCTAGACCTAGATTCAATAAGTCCATGCATGCCACTTGAAATATCTGTGGCATTATATCCCCTCAGGGTAAGTCTATGATCTAAATCTGACAAATCATGGAGAAAGCCATCCTCAGTAGGATTGTACCTAGAAACCCTCATACTCTGCCCTTTGACTATATTGTTGAAGATAAAACCAGGATGCATACTGTGACGATGTAAAATCGAATTCCTATGACAGGGTTTTCTATAGACACCAGTATTAATGATTCCATTGGTGAGTCTCTCAACATATACATCCAAAAAAGGTATACTTGTATAGGACATTTCATAGCTCAGCTTAAGATATTCAGTGCAATTATTCAAATAAGATGCAAAAGTTACAAACTCATCCTGTGTGCCACTCCAAAGCAGAAAAAGATCATCTACGAAACGTCTGTAAAAAGAGACGTATTTCGTAAACGAAGTGTGGCAACACATATATCTAGATTCCCAAACGGCCATAAAAAGGTTGGCGTAGCTATTGGCACAAGAGGTGCCCATAGCTACGCCATCCAATTGAAGGAAGAATTGTTCCTCAAAACAAAAAACATTGGCATTCAATACAATGTCTAAAAAGGTAATTATTAATCCAATCTTATCATTGGCCAAACTAGAATGTCTCTCCAAATAATAACGAAACATGGCTATACCCTCGCTGTTTGGAATAATGATAAATAAGGATTTAACATCCATAGTCACAAACAACAAGTCACAATCACTCGTTAGTCCTTTCAAATGATCATACAAATCTATCAAAAACTGTTTGGTGTCCCTCAATATGTATTCATTTGAGTCAACCAATGGTCTCAGATGTTTTTCAATGTATAGAGAGAAGGGTTCAGTTAACCACCCACTACCAGCAACAATAGGTCTGAGGGGTGGAACGAGTGGATCCTTGTGAATTTTCGGTAGGCAGTGTATTAATGGAATGAGTGGATCGGTAACTTTAAGAAAAGAGAATAAGGACATATCAATCACTTCTCTCTCCAATAAATCATCCAGTATAGAATGTATCTTGTTCGTATAGTTAGATACAACATGTGCAGGTATGGATTTATAGAACTTACAGTCACTCAGCATATTATTCATGCTGGAAATATAGTCACAGGTATTCATGACAACAATACCCCCACCTTTATCAGCAGGTCTTATGGAAATCTCAAAATCATTCCTCAGTGTTGATAGTGCTCGCCTCTCCATGTATGTTAAATTGTCTTTCTTTCTATGTCTAACTTCTCTCATCTGGTATAAATCATTTTCTACCATCCTGCTGAAAGCTTCCAGTAAAGGGTGAGTAGTCGGAGTATACACACTGGGTCTCCTGAAGACATTACCTGGAGGGGGTGCTCTAATATTACAATGAAAATTTAATTTCAAAGATAAATTACGTACATAGAGTTTAAAATCACGTAGAGATTCCTCAAGCGTGCTATATGTAGTCGGAATGAAAGACAAGCCTTTTGATAGGAGAGATATTTCACCAGTGGTTAAAGTTCTAGAGGAGATGTTAAAAACTAAGTTTTCCCCTTCTCCTCCCACATTTTCTTGATATTCCTGTTCCTGTCTACTGACAGTTTTCTTTTTTGTCTCCCTGTACTCTCTAATCTCCCTCTCCCTTCCCTCTGTTCGTATCTGATGGGAAAAGGATGTAATTTATCAAAGACAAGGGGAGAAACACCCAAACTGGTAATAGTGCTGCCAGAAGCAACAAAAGACCTAGTGGTTTTACTCCTAACAACAGGTTCCAGCACAGGAGGAGTATTAGTATTAATGTCAGTTGTAGGAGCTGTATCCAGCACAATATGCCCATGGCTCTGGCATCAAGCATATGTTTCTGTAAGGCCCCTTTGTAGAATATCCACATCATTTGGACATTCAATAATGGCTCCCTGTTTGCAGTCATCTGTAACTTTATTAACCAGAGACCCTTAGTGTTGGCCTGCACTTCAGAGAAGTAGATGCCAAACAAGAGCGGTCCCACAAAAGTTATGAATGTTCAACAAAGCATTTCTCTTGTTTTCTTTTGTTTTTTAACATCGAATGTGAATGTACATGCCGCTCTCCCTTGCAACTGTAAATATACTGATGGAAAGGAACAACTTCCCTTACCCTACTCTCACACAGTCTTGGTAAACAATGTAAGTGAAAGGTACCAAATCTCCATTTCCATGCACTCACAGAGTGATTTATTTTGCTGTTTGCACACAATGCCAAGCTTTTTACATTGGCAAAACCAATAACGCTTTTAATGAGCGTATTTATCAGCATGTTTACAGCATCCAGCAAAATGACAACAAAAGTGCTTTAGCTAGGCACTCGGTCACTTGTGTGAGGTTGATAAATTTAGGTTCTTTGCTGTAGAACAAGTTGATTTGGCAGTATATTCTGGGGACTGGAAGAACAAGTCGTTACATAAAGAAATGCTTTGGCAGTTGAGATTTAATGCCACTGTGCTACCAGGCTTAAATGAAACAGTTTCTAGTGACAGTGAGTTAAAAGAAAGAGCAATAAAAATGTAGGTTGTCTAACTGCAAGTTG
Organism: Protopterus annectens; assembly: GCF_019279795.1. Classification (NCBI taxonomy): domain Eukaryota; kingdom Metazoa; phylum Chordata; order Ceratodontiformes; family Protopteridae; genus Protopterus; species Protopterus annectens. The sequence goes on along the minus strand of NC_056729.1, from coordinate 552,874,410 downwards.
GCAAAAGACAAGTTTATGCAATGTACGTAAGAACATGTAATAGTTTGTTGCTTTTGTAGTATGTTTTTTGCAAGCACAGTATAGATTATATATATATATTTATATATATATATATATATATATATATATATATATATATATATATATATATATATATAGGTACATTATTTTTACTTATTTTATTCATGATGTTTTATTTTGCAACTATTTATTACACATATTTAGTCAAGGTGAATGCTAGCTGAGTATGTAGCTTTAAATGCAGGACTTGTTTCATAACTTCTTTTCATTTAAGGGTTGGGTTTTGGTTATAAAATGCAGTAGTTCTGATGATATTTTTTACTTGTAAGATGAAAGCACTAAACCTGTTTGATTTTTTACAACAGCAGTTTGTTTTTAAACTTTAAGCTGTAAGACAATAAATGCTTTGTGGATACAAGTTCTGGTCCCTTGGAGCACCTGGTTTATTTTATTTCTAGATACCTAGAGTAGATCAAAAGTCAACTATCTACTATTTTGGACTCATAAAATATCCTACTCCTTCTCCATTCCTGCAATATCTACTTAAGTAGGAGTATCCTGTTTACCCAGTGAGAGTACGGCCTTCCCTAGTAGCCACAGTAATTAATAAGAGCATCACTGTCCTCCAGTCAGTCCCCAACAAAACTTGTCAGGTCATCACTAAGTGTCCTAGAATATCACTGTTTTACAATCAGGAGAGCTCATTAGCTGCCCATTAAATAAAGAGCTGACCTCCTACTTGCCTTGCTGATATTCACAATGTTGCACCAGGACATTCTCACACCTCTACTGGCCAAACTCACTACCACCACAATCCCCTCTCACAACGTCAGAAGCCATTCCCATGCAGGTCCTCTGCTTCAACTCACTAGAACAAAACTAGATTATAGCAACCACAGTTTCTTTCTTCACCCCCCCCCAATTTTAGCAGTCACTCCCCCCTTCATAACTTAAAAGACCTTTCAGCCTAAAATAATTTCACGATACTTGATCAAACAAAGCCCATGCAAATGCATTGCTGCTTGTCACATTGCTTAACTTCACTGATATATTCTCTTGTTTTATTTGCATACTATATATGTGCTGTAACAGAGACCTAGTTCAAGGCAGCAGAAAGCACCTCTACACTACCAGGCTACAACTCATTCCACACCTATCGGCTCCAGAACTTGGATCAAAGCTCCAATGATGGTGGTGTTTCCATATTCATAAAGGATGCACACCTCCAGACTGTTAGCCCATATCTGAGATACTTCAGATGCAGCTAACATTGGGTAAGACACTGATTCAGGGCGTAGCCTGCTATAGGTCCCCAACCATGTCCCAAGATTCACACTCCACATTCCTAAGCACCCTGGAGAATATTAGGGTTCAACCTAACACTCTCATACTTGGCAACTTCAACTACACCTCCATTAACTGGGAAAACTACTCATGTACCAATACACTTGCCCAAAGCTTTCTGGAATTCATTAATTCCAATGCCCTGGACCAGTTTGTTCTTACCCCCACTAGAGGTAGCAACATCATTGACCTGGTCATTGCTAACATGAGCGACCATTGCTCTACACCAGTAGTCAACTCCTCCCTGGTTAGATCTGATCACAAGCTAATCACCTTGGAAATCCACATCACTCCTACCCCCCCCCCCCAACAAAGGTAACTACCATGAAAAACTTCTCCATAGCTAACTTTGGGCTCCTAAAAACAGAGATGGCTAACTTCACGGCACCCATGCAAATGGAGAATAGTTGCATGATCACCAAATCATACACCAGTGCACTGTACGAACACGTAAACAAATGCCTGAATCTCGCCATACCCAATAGAACTAAGATGCTCTCCTCAAAAAAAAGGAAGCCAATCTGGTGGTCCCCTGCCATAAACAAACTCTGCAACAGAAGGAGGAAACTGATGTTTGTAAGGTAAAGTCCCAAGACTGGAAAAAATCCCTTATCAGCCTCAACAAAAGGTTGAGATCCCTCATCAAATCCTCTAAAGCTAGCTATGAAAACAGAATTGCAGCAGATAGTAAAGAGAACCACAAGGCCTTCTATAGTTATGTAAAGAATCTCCATGGCAATACCCAGATTTCCTCTGAGCTACTGCACAATGGTACCTCCTATACTGAGCCAACAGATATTGCAAATATACTGGCGGACAGATTCAGTGCTAACTTTACCCCCCCCCCCACACAAGGACCAATCACAATACCAGTAGATTACCAGGCACCCAGTATTGCAGCTGCACAGGTTAAAACAGCACTGTCCAAGGCCAAGAATACAGCTTCTATGAGACCTGCCAGTATCCCTGGCTGTGTTCTACATAAACTGCAGAGTGTACTGGCACCTCACCTGTGTGCCCTGTTCAATCACAGCCTCACCTCAGGCTTTGTCCCTACTGAATGGTGCACTGCTACAGTCATCCCTCTCCATAAAGGAGGAGTGACTACAGACCCTGGGAACTATCACCACATTAGCCCGACAAGTCTGATATGCAAAGCTATGTAATGCGTCATCATGAAACTAATATACAAGGATATAGGGAATCTCCAAACTCTGGATCCTACACAGTTTGGTTTTGTGAAGGGTAGATCATGCCTGCTCAACTTGGTCGACTTCTTTGAGTCAGTCACCAGAGCTGTGGATGAAAGTAAGGTGGTTCATACAGCCTACCTTGATCTGGCCAAGGCCTTTGATACCATTCCCCAATCAGGAATCATATAAAAACTTAATAAACTAGGCATCAACCCCTATATCACTAGTTGGGTTGCAAAATGGCTCACAGAATCCACAGTGTGAAAGTAGCTGACTCCAAGTCAGACTGCTGACCAGTCATGAGTGGAGTTCCACAGGGTTCGGTCCTGGGTCCTCTTCTGTTTGGTATCTACTTCTCTGAAGTCCAGGCCAACATGAAGGGACTCTGGCTGGCTTCTCAGATGATTGCAACTTGGGAGCTATTATTAACCCACCAAGTGATGTTGACGTCCTACAGAAAGGTCTCAATGAGACCAATGACTGGTGTCAGAACCATGGACTTAAGCTCAATGCCAAAAAATGTCTTTATCCCCTTTAGGAAAAACCCAGTTCCCTTGTATTACCACATTGATGGTAGTCCACTGAACACATAAGGCATTATAAGAGTTCTGGGAACACAGGTTGACAGCAACCTCTCTTTTGACCACCACGTTGCCATTGTGGTCAGAAAGTCCTTCTATATGGCACATCTCAATACTAAGGGTTTTGCATCCAGGAAGAAAGAGGTCATTGTCTCCTTCTACTCTTCCCTCATTAGGCCAATCATCGAGTACAATGCCCCATTTGACAGGTACCTCATTAGACACCTGTAACAACTGGAGAGACTACAAAAGTACCTCACAAAGAGGATCCTAGGCCTTAAACACTTGTCCTATATGGACAGACTCAAAAAACTCCAACTATTCTCTGTCTCATATCGCCTACTTAGAGGTGATCTCTGCTTGACTTTCAAAGCCATGTCTGACTCAGCTCTGTTAGAAATGCTACATCTAAGAAATCCCAATCCCTCTGCACCACATGCTCCAGAGACCTCAACCTCATTACCACAATCAAGAGAAAATGCTGGAAGGACAGGTTCATAACCCAGAGACTGCCCATGCTATGGAATAGACTTCCCATACATGTCAAGCAGAGCACCTTACTGGCCCTCTTCAAGAGGAATCTTGATGAGTGGATGGGAAATAGAAAATTCACCCCGGGGAAGACTCCAGTGGCTCTACTCAACAGAGGCGCTAGGAACTAAGGTTGGGTGGCACAATGCCAGGGTAATCCTATGGGCTAGGCTTGTAAAAGCTCCAGGGCCATTAGCCTAGTACACACCTATGAACCTATGAACCTACTACAGTTGTAGTCTTGGTGTGTATGTACATATATATATATATATATATATATATATATATATATATATATATATATATATATATATATATATATATATATATATACACATACACACACACACACACACACACACACAGAGAGAGAGAGAGAGTGGGAGAGACTATTTCATCACTCTATATGTTTTTGTACTATTAAAATTTAACTCAGATCTGGTTGTATACTGATTAACTTTTGTCTGTTTTGCCAACTGGACTGGGCCTGAAAGTGGCCTTTTGTGAACAATGCTCTACCCTAGTAAACAAATATAAATAGTAGTTATAATTAATGGCTCTCCATCCTTTTACCCACATCAGACTGAGCTGAGTGCTTTTCCAATGTGGTCTTACTAACAGTAATTGAAACTTGGTCAACATTATTTTACACACACACACACACACACACACACACACACACACACACACACACACACACACACACACACACACACACACACACACACACACACACAGTGTTCACAAAGGGGGTTAATAACAAATCTCCATTACTAACACACCTTTTCCTGTTGTATGGTAATGTTGTTACCAGTTTGGCCACTCTGGCACACCAAGAATATAATTGCTGTTTACTTCTGAAATAAGCCAGCCATTAAATATCTGTGTGGTAGGAATAGACTGAGTGGTAGCACTTCAAAAGACATGAGCCAACAGTCCAATACACAATGAAGCTTCATGCACGAACTTTTAAAAATGAGTAATACAATTTAAGCATAAATACAAGTAAGCAATGCACATTGTCAAGTTAAATATGTAAGCAGCCGAAATGTACAGAAAAAATACAAATGATTTTGTACATTTAAAGAAATTATATTTTTAACATTTTTGAAGGGGGCAAGCTCGCCTGCTCCCCCCCCCCCCACCTGCTAGTTAAATATACCAACTCTGAGATCACACTACCTTGTGGAAAAGGGTAAATTTCCCATTACGCTGTGTACCGCAATCTCAATTCAAAATGTTTGAACTTTCAGAACTTCGATTTATATATATATATATATATATATATATATATATATATATATATATATATAGGTCCCATAATAGCAGGGATGAGTAATGTGACCTTTTCTCTAATGTCCTGCTATCTCAGAGTTCGTTTATATAAAGTAGCAGGATGTAGGAGTGCAGCCCCCACATGAGGGGTGTAGGGGGACTTGCACCCCTGCAAAACATATTTAACGTGTTTCTTTATTTTGTCATTTGTTTTTAATTGTTTACTAGCTTTGCTTTTAATATGTGATCTCGTCAATGATGCTCAGTCTTTTAGCAGTCAGTGAAATGTGGAGTCACAACATGTTTTTTTATGTTTAGATGTTCACTGTAGGCTTGTTTCAACCATTGCTGATAATACCAAAAAATAATGCACCTCAAACTTTTCACAAAGGAACAACCAGTACAAAGGTAAAATAACTGTTGACATCAGACTTGCACAATCACTGTCTTATATGCATGTGTCACCATTGGTGGTTTCACTATCAACTCCTGCCATTTATGATATGTCTGCAAATTCCACTATGAGGCAGAATGATATCCCCACAATATATTGTGCAAATCATTAAGCTGACTTCTGATGTCCTGATCACCAGGAAGTGAAAGATTATAAAACCTACTTCAAAACAAGTCAAAGTGGGTCCTGTCAGAAAAGTATACACATTGGGCAATGTAAGACTCGATTAGATAAACACCTTACTGGATGCAAATCACCATGTACTATTCAAAATTGTTTAGCATGTTGAGATTTCACAGAGCCATCCATCTTTACCATACTGGATTAGAATAGGAGATATACAGTAAAATAAATGTAGTATATTATTTGGGTGATATGGGTTTGAATTCTGATTTGTAGATTCAGATTCATGGATTAATTTCTCAGAAACTGACAGTAATTTGTCAATCAAAGCCATCAGAAATAAGCAATGAGTTTCTCATGCCTCTGGCTAAACAGGTGATGTAGTGTATGAGAATTCTTGCACAGTACAGGTTAGAGAGAATATAAATGATAAGCCTTTACACTCTTTTGTAGAAAAAAATTCCTTCCATCTATGGGAAACTCCCCCGATCACAGGAACTGAACAAACATGTTTCACATATTTCAGGCATATGGAGGCATGTTCTTACTTGGGGGCACAATACAATGAATGATAGAATGATTTATAACAGACATAACAGCTATTCTGAAACATTAGGGAGTTGTTTCTAGAAGATGATGTCCTTTGTCATATCCAGATATCATATGACAGTGTGGCTTTACCATGTCATAAATCTGAGATTCTCTTTGTCATGCTAACTGACCAACCCAAAGAGAGGGAGCTATCAACTAATTTCCCAAGGTCTTTAACAACATCCTAATTTTCCCAAGGTTTTCCCATTGTTCTTTCACTTTTACCAGTTAGGCAGTTATATTATTTAATTGGAATCTATGCCGTTTGTTGCTTTTTCCATTTTCATGCCTGTGGGAGAAATAGTCATCAAAAATATGTACAGAAAACATCTCTTGCCTGGGGATTTCCAGAACACATTTAATTGCCAATATTTTGGAACTTCAAAAAATCAAATTTACAAAGTCATAACAGCAACAGAAGCTGTGGGTGTAGATGAACTTTCTAGCTCATTAACTATTACATTCTGCGGGCAATCTGCCAAGCTAGGTTTACTGTTCTATCATTATAAAGGGAAGAAAATTCAATCATTTTCCATTAAATGTCTCCCCTTTTCTTGCAAATGATACAGAACAGGGTCTTCATATAACATCTTTTGGGGTGACAGATACTTTGTCTGAAACTCTTCAACTTACACCTGTAGTGATACAGCCATTATACAAGGATGATTTCTCTGCCTAAACATCTCAGCAATGGTTACACAGAGAATTTACCCATCTCCTAAATTTCTGAAATATGTCATCAGTCCGTGCATAGGATTAGGATTATAAGCTATAAACATTCTGTAGTCCAGGGATTGATTTTCCTCAGCCTCCATTTGTCTGTCTGTGTCATCTAAGCGAGTTAGTTAACCAGACAATGCTTTGACAATTGGAAAATTGGGATATGTTCCTCAGTGGTCTTCTTCCGGATCACATGCTTACTAACTGCCTATGAAACTATTATGATGGTGTGGTAGAGGCCATACTGAGGACTCAGTCTTAGGGTTCTAGTGCCTAATTACCTGTCCCTTCTGTCAGACCCAGGGAATCCTTATTGGTGTTTCCATCAGTGATCAGGCCTCATCACCTTACATCCCCAGTATAACAATTCTTTTATTCTGTATCACTCTATAAGATGCTAGTGTTGAGATCTGTATTGTTATCTTGTCCTGTGGTATCAATATCAGCAGGGCATGACTTGGTTTAAATGGTTTTGACAACTTCAACATTAATTTTTGCCAATGCCATTGTTCTTGGCAATATTAGTATTAAATGGCACCGATGTCAGATGTGAGTTTTTGGTGCTGATATTAACACCAGCCCTTTTGCTATAGATGTTGGACCTGGCTTTCCAGGCTTCAGAGTTATTGACATCAACTCTTGATGTCAGTGCAGCGTGTGATGTCAGTGATGATAATGAACCAACAAACAGCCTTGCACAGCCCCCATCTGTGCCATATATTCCATTTATAATGCATGCTTGTGTTCCAACTCTGCTGGAACAACCTTCTTTTTCTGAGCCCTCAGCCCTTTAACCTGTGACTCTGCAGCACATCAGCATGGCCATGGATCCTCTGGAGCCTTCTATCATCACATTTTCAACAGCGTGTGTTTCTTTCTCATCTTTGCAATCACCTGTTCTGAAGAACTGTTTGCATCCCTCAGCAGTATAAAGTATAACAGTTATTTGTCCCTACTCACCTCCCTCTGGGGGACACACAAAGTACGCTGTCATCTAAACATAGTTCTCTGGACTCCTCCACATGTCCCTGTGTTTCCTCTTTATGTCAAGAACCACACAGAAAGTCAAACTACAAAAGGCCAAGGTCATTGTCATAGCTCCTTACTGGCTTCAGAAGATTTATTTCCCAGTTCCTTTACCTCAGTGTTGGAGAAGTACCTGCAGTTATGTACCCCAAAATGCTAATAGTTACCCACTAGGAAACGTCATGTAGACATTTAATACCTTGGAATAATTGCTTGGTTTCTCCAGTTCCATTAGTCAGCAGTACTTGTTTTTTTTTATCAAATCTTTACCTTAACTCTTCTTCTCAGGAACTGAACACTTCAAAGACATATGGAGATAAATATATTTATGTATGTGTATGGACCACAGCCAAAGGACTTCATCCTGTCTAAGTTCCTGTTTCATTTATCCTGGATCATCTATATGAGGTTTTCAGTTCTGGACAGGATTATTCCTCCTTAAAGGTGCACAGAACAGCTATTCCTGATTTCCAAAAAAATGAATGGTAGAGTGGAAAGTTTAGGGGAATGTGAGTGAAATAGAGAAAGGGTGGAAGGGAGGAATGAGAAGGAAACGGTTGAGATTAGGTACAAGCTATAATTTTAAAGGGAGAGAAATTTCAAGACTAGAGTAAAGGGAATACTGCTTTGGTAAATGAATATTAGTATGTGTTTAAAGAGGCAGGATATTTTTTTGAACCAGGACATCCTGTTATTACTTTTTATGTATAAGTAAGAGAAAGTTATTTATTTTAGGAAAATGTAAAATTTAGAAACAAGGTAGTGATAGGTGATAAATGTATAAATCAAGATAAGACGTAGATAAGAACAGGAAATTCAACAAAAATAAAACAGGTCAATAGCTGTATGCATCTAAACTGTTGTGTATGAGCAACCACACAAGATATAACTTCAGATACTGGATAAACTGCAAGGAATGCAGTAAATATATTCCTTCCCATTTTTAGTACGGGACCTTTGAGTAAAAGTATCATGAAATATGAAAGTTTTTAATTATATAAAATAATAGATTATAAGATTCCATTATTTTAGTGAACAAAACTTGATTCTGTGACACAAATGCAGCTTATTTACAAAAGAAGGTAGGACACATTTATTTTAGGAATTTTAAATGTTTTGCTCTTGAATGTATTGGAGCAAAATGGGGTAAAATGGCTCTGAAATCTGAATACAGTAAAAAGAAAACTGTAATAACAAAGAAACATATATATGATGAGGAAAACAGTATAATGTTCCTTTCAGATTTCCTGCAATGTCAATTATTCAAACTGACAAGGAATGATTTCAGACCTGCCTACTGTCAAACCTCCAGTAAAATCATCTTTTCATTAAAGTGATCTATATTTATTCTTACTCTCCATGTCCTGTTTTGCAGCTAGTATTGACCCATTCAGTCACTCTACTACATAGTTCAAGTCAATATAACGGGTTTACTAATAACCTTTTCTAATGACCATTTTAATTCAAAACAGACACTCACAGATTCTTTCTTGTCAGTCACCCTGATTAAGTAAGAACTCTTTGTTAGATTTTTTGGCATGACCTTCTTCCTGTGAATTTATGTTTCTTTTAATATGTGGTATACTGGCTTCTTGAAATTCCCAAATTCTTGTCATTCAACAGTGGCACTATAGTTTTTCAAATGAAAACAAAGTTGTCTGACAGGTTAACACTGTTCAGCCTGTGTTTGTCTTAATCTTGCAAAGGTTTGCACGTCTGTCCTTTTCTATTCCATCCATCCTTAACTTGTTGAAAAAATGAGAATAGGTCATTTCCAAAAAATCCAGGGTAAATCCCATTAAGCCCCATTACACTGGATCGGTTAAGGTTCTGGAGGTCAGTTAGGACTCTTTGTTTTGAGAAAATACTGTGAACAATTCCTTTACCCTAGATATTTCTACTGATTGAATTTGAGAATTTTAGAAAATTAATTTCCTCAGTTCACACTGAACAGATGTATTCATTTGGAAGAGTTTTGTTTGCATCTTATTCTATCCACCCATTACATTTTGTTCTTTAGCCGTGCTATTTAACCCTTCTTCTTTGTTCACTCTTGTATGAATCCATATGTTTTATCTCAATTCTTGACAGAATTGATTTTTTTCTGTCATTTATGTTCTTTGTTTTTTCTGTCCAATATCAGTGCTTCTTTCTGTTTTGATTTCTGTAGCTTTTTGCCTTCACCTGTGTATATTTTCTAATATTTTGTAAATATTGTATCATTTTTCTAATACTTGATGTTACCTCATTGGAGAACAATGGCATGCTTTTCCTTTTTTAATTGGCATATCCATATCACATGACGCATATCACTTCTGTGATGGCAGTTAGAAGTTTACCCATAATTCTTCTTCAACACCTTCATGGTTATCTGATAGATCTTTCATGAGATGGTGCCTTCTTTCATCAATGATTGCTGCCTTGAATCCATATCCTTCACTTTCGATTGGCTGGACTCAGTTAAGATGACGTAAATATCACTAGTTTATTTATATATGTATGTATGTATGTATTTTCTTTGTTAACTAGAATAGGCTGATTGAACCAATTCAAATATCCCAAGGAAGAGCTCCAGCAATGAGAACAGTTACTACAATAGAACACTTTATTAGAGACAATTTCGATGCCATATATAGAGGAAACATAATGAGATTTTTTTCAACACAAATTTTAGAAGTATATAATACAGAGCATGTGCAGTTTTTTCTACTCATCACTGCTCTCCTATTCTTGAGTCAGCTATGGCAGTTCATCTTATTTTCCCTGAGGGGTATGATGTGTTTCAGTGGGCAGTCTTTCACTCAGATTAGCTAAGATAGAGTGAGTGGTTTTCTCAAAAGCTTTGTCAAAAAACACATTGACTAGTATTGTGTGAGACCAGGCTACACTACAATATTTTTTTCTTTTCTTTTCCTAACTGTTGTGCATGTGTGATTTCAGTATAAATAATTAAAGGAGTGGGGTGCAGAGGGGCTTACTCCCCTGCAAAATATTTTTTTCTCTTTTATTGTGCCCTTGGGTTGTGTTTCATGATAAGAAGAAATTGATGAAATGTAACTTGTACTGCATTGTCAGTGCAACATCAGGGATGCTTTGCTAAAAGGAACACAAGACTTGAAATGGCTGTGTCAGTGTTGAAAGTATCATTAGCTCACCAAAGCTGCTGTTGTTTCTCTAGCAGTGCTTACAACTGCTGATGGGCTTGCTGAATTGTTGGCTGAGGTGACTTGTCTTCTGTGACAGTGGCTACATCATTTTCTGCTGCTCTCCTTATTGTTTTGGCTGCCAGAGTGTGAGTGAGATACTACAGCTTCAGTGACACTGTGCTATCTGCTTACATCCTCTGGCTTGTGAGGTACATCAATTCCGGACATCAGCACTGCTGTGCTCAAACCAGTCACTATTAATGCTAAAACTCTCGATTTATGGTCATCAATACCAAATAAATCTGTGCTGAGCTGAAGATAACATGCAACCAGATGAAATCTCCTTGAATTCTCTGAAAACAATCCCTTTATTAAGTGGATCTTTGGAATTAATAATAATTATGTGACTGAATGAATGAATTATTTAACTAACATTAAAAAATTGTTGTCCTCTTTTGTGCTACTACTGCTTGATTTCAAAAGTCTCAGTGACTCAGACATACTGGCATGTAAAACGAATGTCACTTGAATCGAGTCTTTTGCACTGACCAGGTATTTACAGGGACTCACATCAGTAGCTGAATAGTTGCTGCCAAGTTAAATTTATGTAAGAATGTAGATTAATCAGTACTTACTGAATTAGGCAGGAAAGTCACAGTGTGTGAGTCACATGGTGCAGCTTTATCCCCGTTGCTAAAAAGATTGAGTGACATAGATGCAGTAATGACTAGTGCTTTGTCAGATCACTGTGCGGTTCAGTTTACCTTGGATAGTTACAAAGATTACAGGGGGGGGGGGGGTGAAACAGTGGAGAAGTTTAGGGAATGGATAACAGAAATTTGAAAGGACTACCCAGTCAGCCATGTTTTCTTGCTGACATGCTTGGAATTTGTTAAGTTAAAAATTAAAGAATGGACAAGGACTATATGAAAGGAGGAGGTACAGTGTATGCAAACATAGCATAAAACAAAACAGAATAAATTGAGTAAGAGAAGGAATATAAACTAAAGAGGGGTATCAGAATAAAGTCTTACTAAATCAAGCTAAGGAACTGAAAGGTAATATTAAGAAGACAATTCTTAGAAATATGTAGTAAATAGGACAGATGCTCACAATTCTGTTGGGAGCAAGGGATCTATACACCAAGATTTTCAAGCTTAAGACTAAAGGAAAGGAAGAGAGTAATGACAATTCAGGTGTTGAGATCTGAGAACGGTCATGTAACTACTTGACCAGATGAAATTAGCCAAATGTTGGTAAATACTTTACAAGTGGGGTATAACAAAGTAGAACAAGATATTGGAGGTAAAACAGAAACATTTCTAACCATGTTGAATGAAGAAATTAAGCCAGGAAGAGAAGGAGTGGTTAGATAAAGAGATAACTGAATTAGGAGATAATTCCGGTGATAACGAGACTCAAAGGGGTTAACGCTCCAGGACCATATGGCATTACTACAGAATTCTATAAGACCTACCCCAAAGAACTGGTAAAACGGCTGAACTTACTATGTAAGGACATAGAACAATGGGATGGTTTCACAACAGAAATATTTAAGGCAAAGGTAATATTTCTGCACAAAGAGGGTAAACAAAGGATAGATCCATATGGCTACAGGCCCATGTCACTGATGAATCTGGGCATAAACATTTTTGGCAAGATACGTATGAACAGGTTAGTAAAGGGCATACTCAGGATAGTATCTAATATGCAGTGAGGCTTTATCAAAGAATGGAGTTCAGGTCCTGAATTAATCAAAGTATACCATGAGAAGGGGGAGTCCCATGTTAGAGCTGACTGTGGACTTTCAGAAGTCATTTGATTCTGATAGTTGAGTCTGTTTGTAAAATGCATTACAAGCGTTTCATTTCCCTGGGTGGGGGGGCAGCTATATAAAGAAATGTAAACTTTTAGACAGTACCCAGAGCACTTGCACAGCCTTTAATGGTGTTAAATCAGCACATCTACACCTTGTGAAAGGTCAGCAAAAACAAAAACCTCATACCTCCCTTAAGAACTCTGCTCAAACAGTTAAAAACGTATACCAGCAAGCAAAAAGGGCAGGGTCTACACAGGCCAATATAGTTCAGTGATTTTATTGTAGACAGACGTGAGCAATTTTGGGTAAATCCCTTCTTCAGACAACTGCATAAAACCATACATAAAAAACAACTTTAAATAACAGCAACGGCTCATTAAGGGCTTATCAATCAAATACAAATCAACCAATCATAGATATTGTTTAACCCGCCTCTTTTTTAGTGCAGGTTTTAAAGGAATACAGCTATTTAGCCCCAGTGGGCTATCTGCTGCTAGCTCTCTGATCCATTGTACTTCAGTGCATTCAGTTTTGTTTACTACATCCTCCCTCTTTTATTCATTCTTACAATATATAACACCAAAAAAGAAAAAGAAGGATCAGGAAAAAGTGTTATTGTTGGTATAAAGCATTACGTGAGTCCTTTAACCTGATGGAAGAAAGATGATTTAAAATCCTAGTCTTTAATTTACAGTTAGTTTTGTCTACATAAAAACTTGGTCAAAATTTACACTCTGCCAAATATATCAGGTTTATGACAATCAGCATAAAATTTAAAAGTATATGTTTTCCTAGTAGTAGGGTGTATGAAATAGTTGCACCTATTAATATGTTGACCAGCCTTACAGTGTTTGCATGGAAAGGTGCCTATCCTCTTAGATGTTAATACATTATGTCTATTTATCATACCTGGTTCATGACAAAGTAAATCCTTTAAATTACTATTACGCTTAAAAGTAAACCTAGGCTCACCACCTATTTTGCCCCTCAAGCCTTCATCACTCATCAAAATTTTCCATTTTTGTTTGATAATGTCACACACACCATAAATATTGTTGCTGTAATACAACATAATCCTGGGCTTGCCAACTTGTCCATGATGTTTAACTACTGCCCCCGATACAGTTCTGCTACCTGCTGAATACCGTGGTCTTGATCTATCATTCTTATTGCGTATTATTACATCCTTCCCTTTATTTAACAAATGTTGGGGGTAGCCCCTATCAGACAAATGATCATGTAGCACATTCAATTCCTTAATAAAAGTTTCTGTATTTGTGCAAAGTCGTGAAACCCTGTATTCCTGTCCTTTAACTATATTACGAAATGTATGCTTAGGATGCATACTGTGAGAATCCAAATAATGGTTTCTCTAACATAGTTTTCTGTGTAAGATCGTATCCAATTTCTCATTATATTTCTTAATTAAGGTGACATCCAAGAAATCTATGGTGTCTTCACTAAATTGGTACTGAACCTTAAACAAATGGTGGTGCTTTCCATATAGTTGACAAAATTCATCAACTCACCAGCATCATGCCCCCACAACAAAAAATATCATCTAAAAATCTAGCATAATATTTTAGTGTTGCTGTCCATTGGTGACTATTACTAAAGATGTTTTGTTCCTCCCAAAAGCCAGTACCAAATTAGCATATGAGTTGGCAGAGGATGTGCCCATATCTACATTCTGTATTTGCCTATAATTGGCACCATTACATCGAAAAATATTATTCTCCAATACTAAATCCAGTGCCTCCAAGATCAAAGCATTGGTGTTATCATCAAATGTCTTTTTACTGTAAAGAACGTCTCTAATAGCCATCAATCCATATTCATTACTGATAACAGTGAATACGTTGTTAATATCCAAAGTTACCAGTAAAACACCATTCAGATGTAAACTTGAACAAGTATCAAACAATTTATTCAAAAATTGACCTGTGTCCTTTACAATTCTAGGAAATAATGGTAATAGTTATTTCAATTTACTCTCAACCCACATGGAAATATGCTCCATCACCCATCCTCTGCCAGAAACTATAGGCCTCATGGGTGGGGGTAGAATGTTCTTATGCATTTTAGACAAAGCCTTAAAAAGAGGAACCACAGGAGGTTCTATATAAAAGAAATTATATAAATCTACATCTAAAATATCTATTTGTTTTAAAGCCATTAGTCTGGTCCTTACTTTGCCAATAATATGTTTAACCATAATAGGAGAGATGAACAGATATGTAGATGCATCATTAACCAAAACCTTTAATGCTTCAACATATAACCCTGTATCCATGACCGTAACAGCCCCTCCTTTGTCAACTTGTTTTATAATTATATGGTCATCATTCATAAGTTCAACCAACACCTTTCTTTCTACAGCATTTAAATTATTAAAATTACATGGAAATTCTTGAAAATACTGTCTAATATCCTGTTCACATGTCTTAGGAAATGTGCGTACCATGGGATTTGGCAGAGTGTAAGTTTTGCCCAAGTTTTTATGTAGACAAAACTAACTGTAAATTAAAGACTAGGATTTTAAATCATCTTTCTTCCATCAGGTTAAAGGACTCACGTAATGCTTTATACCAACAATAACACTTTTTCCTGATCATTCATTTTCTTTTTTGGTGTTATATATTGTAAGAACGAATAAAAGAGGGAGGATGTAGTAAACAAAACTGAATGCACTGAAGTACAATGGATCATAGAGCTAGCAGCAGATAGCCCACCGGGACTAAATAGCTCTATTCCTTTAAAACCTGCACTAAAAAAGAGGCGGGTTAAACAATGTATGTGATTGGTTGATTTGTATTTGATTGATGAGCCCTTAATGAGCCTTTGCTGTTATTTAATGTTGTTTTTTATGTATGGTTTTATGCTGTTGTCGGAAGAAGGGATTTACTCAAAAGCGCTCCCGTCTGTCTACAATAAAATCACTGAACTATATTGGCCTGTGTGGACCCTTGTGAAAGGTAATTGGGTACACGACAGGGATGCCCGCTCATGACCATGCTTTTTGCACTAGTGGTGGAACCTATAACACCATATTTACAGCAGCATTTACCTCATACAGGTATAAGTGTTCCAGGTATTGGGGTATTTACCTCAATGTGGTTTCCAGGTGATGTAGTTATATGGACCTCCAGTGCTCACAAGGTAATCACAGAGATACCAGAGATCTTGACTAGCTTTGAGCTAGTCTCATGTCTCATAGTTAATGGTGACAAAACAGAGTTGCTTCCTCTAAGTGCTGCAGTGATTAAAGAGAGGCAGGAGACACAGCAAAGTCCATTCAAGATAGTGAATGAGATACAAGGGCATTTATCTTGAGATACAAGGGCATTTATCTTACATGGAATATGGGGATAATCACTGACCAGAATGCCAGACTGCTCATGATAGATATTAAAGAGAAAAGCAAGGAGTAGAACATGATAGGTTTGCTCTTTGTAAGCAAGGTCAGAGTAATTAGAATGTGTCTTCTACCCATGTTCATTTTCTTACTAACACATCTACCACAAACTGCATGCACTACATAGTCACTTAAAATACAGATGCTATTTATGCATTTCATGTGGGTTGATAAACAACCAAGGATTGACAGAATGATGCTATATAGGTACAGAGCAGGAAAGAGGCTTAGGTGTTCTGACTGCATGCTCAGCCACTGTGATAGGTTGGCAGTAAGTAGATGTAGGGCTGACAACAAACTTATATGGCAAGCTTTGGAAACTTGTAACACCTTTAATATAGGAAATAGCTCCCACACAGTAGAGGACTCAAAAGTCTGGGATCCAGAGGGAGGTGATAGAAACTTGCTTTAAGAAGTACTGGCTTCAGAAAGTTCTGTGCATTATGAATTGGGTAGTTGGGGGTATAATACAGCGTAGAATGGAGAAGAAATGGTTTATGGGAAGGAGAGGGCAAATAAGCGTGTTTATCATATGATCTGTTGTCCCAGGCTGACAGACACTGGATCCCCTTTGAATGACACCAGAAGCTTAGCCAATTGTTGAAATTGATCATTTTTTCTTTATACTGAGGTATCATTCTTGGTGAGGGCAGGATGCTACTCAGGGTCAGGGTCATACCAGTGTGGGCTACATGATCAGAGAGCTCTTCCGTGTCTCTTTTCATGTAGTCCAGGGAGGTACGTCTCAGGTCATTCACACCAACATGAACAATGACAGAGTCATATTTGTACTTGTTCTGGAGTGACCTGAGTGCTTGTGTTATTTGGTGGATTCTGGCTCCCGACAGGCAGCTAACAGTAACCTTCTGCTTGTCCAGCCTAGTGAGTGGGACGTCAGTGTGCCTGACTATAGAGTCACCTATTACTAGTGTGTTAGGTATGTTATTTCGCCTTAAGGGCTGTGATTATGTGGCAAATTGATTTTGTGTTTTATGTGGTGTCTGGTTTGTGACAGGGAGTGCAGGTTGTTTGGGTGTCTGCTTTGGAGGTCTCTGATGCTTTTGCAGGTTTTTATTTAGAGCCTCCTAGTATGATTTTGTGTATTTATGTGTATTTTTTGCCAGTGCTGTTTTAGTAGGTCTAAAGCAGCAGAAAGCACCCCTGCGCTACCAAGCTATAACTCATTCCACACCTTTTGGCCCAGAACATGGACCGAAACTCCAAAGTCTCCAAATGTCTCCATATTCATAAAGGATATGCACACCGCCAGACTAGTAGCCCAGCATAATGCATCTGAGATACTTCAGGTACAACTGACATTGGGTAACATGGCGATTCAGGTCATAGCCTGCTATAAGTCTCCAACCATGTCCCAAGATTCTCAGTCAATGTTCCTAATCACCCTGGAAACTATTAGAATCCTACCCAACACTCTCATACTAGGTGACTTCAACTACCCCTCCATCAACTGGGAATACTACACATGCACCAATGCACTGGCCCAATGCTTCCTGGAATTCATCAGTTCCAATGCCTTGG
The DNA here is from genome assembly GCF_019279795.1 of Protopterus annectens. NCBI lineage: Eukaryota > Metazoa > Chordata > Ceratodontiformes > Protopteridae > Protopterus > Protopterus annectens. The sequence goes on along the minus strand of NC_056729.1, from coordinate 552,856,632 downwards.
ACTAGCTCATTCTTACCCCCACTAGAGGAAGCAACATCCTTGACCTTGTTGTTACTAACATGGGCAACCGTTGCTCCACACCAATAGTCAATTCCTCCCTGGTTAGATCCGACCACAAACTAATCACCATAGAAATCCACATCTCACCCACGCCCCCCCCCCCCGCAAAGGTAACCACCATGAAAAACTTCTCCAAAGCTGAGCTCCACCAATGCACTGTACGAACATGTACATAAATGCATGGAACTAGCCATACCCAACAGAACCAAGACGCTCGTCTCCAAAAAAAGGAAGCCAATCTAGTGGTCCCCTGCCATTAATAAACTCTACAACAGAAGGAAGAAACTGTTGCAGAAAAAGGTGAATTCCCAAGACTGGAAAAACTCCCTTATTAGCCTCAACAAAAAGTTGAGATCCCTCATCAAAACCTCTAAAGCCAGCTATGAAGGCAGAATTGCAGCAGACACTAAAAACAAACACAATGCCTTCTATAGTTATATCAAGAATCTCCATGGCAATACCCAGGTGTACTCTGAGTTACTGAAAAATGGTACCTCCTATACTGAGCCAACAGATATTGTCAACATACTGGCTGACAGATTCTGTGCCAACTTTACCTCACTCCTCCCAGGACCAATCATAATACGGGAGAAATTTCAGGCACCCAGCATTACTGCAGAACAGGTTAAAGCTACATTGTCCAAGGCCAAGAATACAGCTTCCATGAGACCCTAAAATATCCCTGGATGTGTTCTACATGAACTACAAAGTGAACTGGCACCTCATCTGTGTGCCCTGTTCAGTCACAGCCTCACCTCAGGCTTTGCCCCTACCGAATGGCGCACTGCTACAGTCACCCCTCTCCATAAAGGGGGAGCGACTACAGACCCAGGGAATTATTGCCTCATTAGCCTGATGAGTCTGATATGTAAGGCTATGGAGTGCATCATAATGGACCTAATTAACAAGGATATAGGGAATCTCGAAACTCTAGATCCCACTCAGTTTGGTTTTGTGGAAGGTAGATCATGGTTGCTCAATCTGGTTGACTTCTTTGAGTCAATCACCAGAGCTGTGGATGAGGGCAAGCCAGTTCATACAGCCTACCTCTATCTGACAAAGGCCTTTGATACCATTCCCCACTCAGGAATTATTGATAAACTCACCAAACTAGGCATCAACCCCTAAATGACTAGGTGGGTTGCAAATTGGCTCACAGATAGAACCCACAGTGTGAAAGTAGCAGACGCCAAGTTAGACTGCTGACCAGTCATGAGTGGAGTCCCACAGTGATCAGTCCTGGGTCCTGTCCTGTTTGGCATCTATTTCTCAGAAGTCCAGGCCAACACAGCAGACTTTGGCTGACCAAGTTCGCAGACGATTGCAAGCTGGGAGCCACTATTAACTCCCCAAGTGATGTAGACATCCTATGGAAAGGCCTCACTGAGACCAATGACTGGTGTCGAAACCATGGCCTTAAGCTTAATGCCAAAAAATGGGTCGTCATCTCCTTTGGGAAAACCTCAGTTCCCACTAATTACCACAAATTTAGAGAGCCCACTGAACACTGAAGGCGTTATTAGAGATCTGGGGACACAGGTTTACAGCGACCTCTCCTTTGACCACCACATTGCCACTGTGGTCAGAAAGTCCTTCTGTGTGGCACATCTCATTACCAAGAGTTTTGCATCCAGAAAGAAAGAGGTCATCAGATCTCTCTACTCTTCCCTCGTTGGGCCAATTATTGAGTATAATGCCCCATTTGGCATGTACCTCACTAGACACATGTAGCAGCTGGAAAGGCCACTACAGTACCTCACAAAGAGCATCCTAGGCCTTAAACACATGTCCTACATGAACAGACTCAAAAAACTCCAACTATTCTCTGTCTCATATCACCTACTTAGAGGTGATCTCTGCTTGACTTACAAAGCCATGTCTGACCCAGCTCTGTTAGAAATGCTACATCTAAAGAAATCCCAATCCCTCCGCACCAAATGCTCCAGAGACCGCAACCTCATTACCACAATCAACAGAATATGCTGGAGGGACAGGTTCATAACTCAGAGACTGCCCATGCTCTGAAATAGACTTCTCATACATGTCAAGCAGAGCACCTCACTGGCCCTCTTCAAGAGAAATCTTGATGAATGGATGGGAAATAGAAAGTTCACCACGGGGGTTACACCAGTGGCTCTACTTGATAAAGGCACTGGGAACTAACTTTGGGCGGCATAATGACAGGGCACTTCTATGAGCTAGGCTTGTAAAGGCTTCAGGGCCATTAGCCTAGTACACACCTTTGAACCTATGAACAGGTCCTGAAACAGAAAATATTTCATTTTTGATGAAAAGCTTGTGTGGGAACAGATGGAGAAATAAAAAGAAAAGGAAATTATATTAGGCCATACTGTCTCATCTATGTTATTTTTGTTAAACCATATTGATGCCTGTTGTTTCGTCTGCTTTGCATTTACAGTTTTCATGTTGGCATGTATTTTGTGAGAAGATTGACTTTGGCCTATTTTACTGCGGCTTTAAATCAGATGATTATGTTAAATCACAATAAACTTTCTACTGCTTTGTAAGTACTGAATTCAGTTATACATTTTACAAGCTTGCCTTTTCTCCATCCTGCTGTCATCACCCTACAATCATTTTAGTTGTGCTTTTCCACCCATTTTCATACAGTTTCTAAATGCTATACTGTATGTTTCTCTAATGCAGTCTCAGGTGAGAAGTACGTGTTTCTCTTTTTTGTTTGCATTGCTTTGCACAAAAGCTTTTTAAACATGATGAGGAAATGGTTCTTTTTTATCTGCATAGTTTCTCACAAAGACTTTTTAAATGTGGGATATGAAATTCTTTTCATTCTACATTTTTACAAAAGTCTTTTATGTGTGATGTTTTTATTCTCTAATGTCTTGTGGCACTTTTAAAACCAGTGTAATTAGAAGTAGTAAGAGACATTTGAATACAGAGAAACCATATGAACTCTGCTGGATGGACTTAAGCTTTTCTGTGAGTAAGTTTATTCATTTCTGTGTTTTAATTTTTTTAAAGTTTGCCATGTTTCAAGCCTGTTTTTGATCTAGCCATAGGCAGAAGTTCTACATTACTTCAGAAGTAATACATATTTCATATTTTATAATATTCTTAGCTACTCATGGATAAACATTATAGATTTCTAATAACACTCTTCTGTTTTGTAAAATACACTTCAGATACTTATTATAATCATGGATTTTTAAGACTGGACTGTCAGCAACATCTTTAGGAATGGTTGTCAGTATCAGCTCATATTTACTTTTCTCAGTCTTTTAAGACTGGCTGTTGCTGTCATCCACAGTAATTTAATCATGTTCATATGTCTGTAGGTTAATTGGTGTGTACTAGGCTAATGACCACTAAGGCCTTTTTAAGCCTAGCCATGCATCCAAAATATCTGACAAGTTTTAGTACCCTTAGTAAGTGTAAGCAGGGGCTTGGGAGATGAACAGAGATGTAGGTTCCAAATGAGGGTGAATTTCCTGTTCCCCATTCAACTGTACAAGTTACATTTGAATTAGGATAGGGAGGAACTCTGCTTCACATGTTTAGAGAGCCTGTTCCAGAAAAGGAATAGTCTCTGGGATACATACCTGTCTCACCAGCAGGTCCTATTTATATCACAGGCAATGTTTAAGTCTTTAGAATGGGTAATTCTGGTACAGTTTGTTTTGTGGATCTGCAGTAGGTCCATCAGGTTATGGTCTGACAATGCATTGTATTTCAGGCATAGATTTCACCTCAACAGCCTGTAGGAGATATAATACAGCAGTAGGGCTTTGAGGTGGTCTGCAGAAGACATGTTACTTATGCCCTGTATTCTTTTAGTGAAAAACATCTGTGGACATTCCAATTGTTGAATGTGCCTGGTTAGATACATAGAAAAGGGGGCATTGTACTAAATGACAGGTCTGATAAATGCCGACTACAGTGGAACAATGACCTCCTTGGTCCTGGATGCCATACCTTTGTTTATAAGTTGCACAACAAAGAATGTTTTCCTCACTACTGTAGACATATGATGGTCAAAAATAGCTTACTGTCTATGCATGTCTCCCAAGTCCCTGACTATTGGGTTGACTCTTAGGGATATGTTATAAATATGGTATACATGGATTTGGTCATACAGCTAAATGTTAAACACATGTTTGAAAGCAGATCGTCAGTTCTGCATAATTGTGAACGCAATTATGTCAAAACGCCAAACATCCCCCCTTTTTGACTCATGGTAGTGCTTGTTTAGGTGGTAGAGCAGTTGAAAATGTCGAATTCTGAATTTTGTATGACATTCTGACCGTTTGACACCTAAATCTTCGACATATAAGTTAGAAGAAAGCCCTGTTCGACATTCGGTTGTCGACCAATTCCATGTAAACCTATAAATATGATAGTTGCCAGAGGTGGATGACTTCTTGAAGGATATTCTTATGCATTTCTTGGCATTTGTGATCTCTTCTTTATCCTTTACCCTTGACTGGTGCAAATTACAGTGTAAACAACTTCTTTTTTCTGTGAAAAGTAAATCCATCCATGGCACTTGTTAGTCATATAAGACAAATGTAAATCAAAGTTGTCAAACTGAGCTGCAGGAAGAGCTACTAAACAGTGATAGAGGAGGAGTGGGAGCTACTAAACAGTGATAGGGGAGGATTGGGAGCTACTAAACAGTGCTAGGGGAGGAGTGGGAGCTACTAAACAGTGATGGAGAGGAGTGGGAGCTAATAAACAGTGATAGAGGAAGAGTGGGAACTACTAAACAATGATAAGGGAAGAGTGGGAGCTACTAAACAGTTATAGGGTAAGAATGGGAGCAACTAAACAGTGATAGAGGAGAAGTGGGAGCTACTTAACGGTGATAGTGGAGGAGTGGGAACTAATAAACAGTGATAGGGGAAGAGTGGGAACTACTAAACAATGATAAGGGAAGAGTGGGGAGCTACTAAACAGTGATGGGGAAGAGCGGGAGCTACTAAGCAGTGATAGGGTAAGAATGGGAACAACTAAACAGTGATAGAGGAGAAGTGGGAGCTACTTAACGGTGATAGTGGAGGAGTGGGAACTAATAAACAGTGATAGGGGAAGAGTGGGAACTACTAAACAATGATAAGGGAAGAGTGGGAGCTACTAAACAGTGATAGGGGAAGAGCGGGAGCTACTAAGCAGTGATAGGGTAAGAATGGGAGCAACTAAACAGTGATAGAGGAGAAGTGGGAACTTACTAGTGATAGTGGAGGAGTGGGAGTTACTAAACAATGATAAGGGAAGAGTGGGAGCTACTAAACAGTTATAGGGGAAGAGCGGGAGCTACTAAGCAGTGATAGGGTAAGAATGGGAGCAACTAAACAGTGATAGGGGAGAAGTGGGAACTACTTAATGGTGATAGTGGAGGAGTGGGAGCTACTAAACAATGATAAGGGAAGAGTGGGAGCTACTAAACAGTGATAGGGGAAGAGTGGGAGCTGCTAAACAGAGATGCTAGTATCTCCAACCTGTTAGAATGAATGGGTCTGTGCTGACACAGAAAGAAACAATGGTAGAGGAAGAATAGGTGCTACAGAACAGTGATGGGGAAGAACAGATTTTACCAAATATGATAAGGAAGAAGCTCTCATGCACTGATTGGGAAAACACACTGCTACAAAATAGTGATGGGGAAGCATGGTAGGAAAACCTCTGCTTCTGCAACAGAGCCACAAAGATTCAAGGAGATGAGTTTGGAGTGTGCCATATAACTTGTGTATCTTATTTTGAGATGAGCAGACAGCAGGAAGTACACCCTAAGCAGGTTTCTAGCAGCACCTAAAAGTACAGACCCCTTGGGTGATGGAAACTAGTGCAATATGCTTTTAAGAATAGTACTGGGAAAGGAAGCTATAGGCGTACATGTAATGTTGGAGAAAATATTATGGGAAGACCATATGCTTGTTGCACAAAATGTTGGTGAACATCAATAGAAAATCTGATATAAAAAAGACAACAGCTACAGAGCTAGCTCTAGTATAGTGCCTAACTCTCATGGATATCCAATGTGTATCATAATAGATATGGATATAGTTGCCCCTCACTTAGTGTGATACTGTTTGGAAACTTTCTTACATGCTCTTTCTTTAGCAAAACATTTAGAAATTGTAGATCCTTTCTAAAGGATGCTGGTCAGAATAGTAACAATGTTGTTTATACATATCTGTAGTATAAAGAAGACACTTGCCTTATATAATAAAGGGAAAAATGGGAAAACTAATTGTATGTTTGAGCATTTTCATATTGGGCACCTTACAGAGGAAAGATAAACTAGAACTGAGAGACTCTCTATCCATGTGAAAAGTTTTGTTTGCAGAAGATGGGACAGCAACAAAAAAAAAGAAACTTTATGAGGAGAAACATGTTCTGCAACATTTTCCAGATTTGTGAGTAGTAGGGTATTTTGTCTAACATAAAATTCAAATTGTAAGGCAAAACTGTGAAGCAGACTGGATGGAAAGGCTGGAAAGTCCTGAAAAAGGTTTTGACTCATTTGGCAAAGGCCAAGAGATGACTGTCTTCTCCATCATAGACCTTTGAAATAACTGCCAAGCAGATCATGGTTACTGAATACATGAGGGCCAAATCCAAAAAGGAGGAGTAATTGAAGATCAGCATTGGATCTTGTTTCAAAGAAAGGACAAGAAGACAAGAGGACAAATTATAAAAACATAATTCTGAGCATGAATCCAACCTGAGAATTAATTAATTAGATTAGCTAGATATGATGGGAAGAGGACAACTCAAGTGCCAAGGCATTGACAAAACCTGAGCCATTTGCTACTGTAAAACTACTGGGTAGAATAATTCTAGGTTGAAAATATTAACTACATCAGAACACACTGATGTTCTAGCTGTTAAAGAAAACAGATCCAGGTAGTCAGTCTGATTGTCATTACAGATGGTGAGAAGGATGAAGGATGGATCAGAAGCAGTTCTGAGTAGTGACATTTCATACAAAATGTCGTGGGATAGGACAGAATACAAGGACATCATGTCTGACAGGGCCATATGTGGACTAGTATAATCAATTTTATTGATTCTTGATCAACATGAGCAAGTTTCTGTGGAAAGTGTCAAGGAATTCATGTAGCTAAGAGTTTGTGAAGATGTCCCTAGGTACTATGCGTCAAGGTTTCTGTCTAGGAGAAAAAATGCTGGAATTTTGCACTGGTTAGAGAACATAAAATTCCATGATTATCATGGACTCAAAAGAAGTATTGGAAAATGGCAACTCTATAAGAGATGTCCAGGATTAATCAACTATTTAAGGGGTCCACAACAGGCTGAAAACAGACAAACCATGTAACACTAAATGTTACAACTCCTTGAGCCACTATACTGCTAGAGTGCACTCTGTGGAGTCCAGGAGATGTAAAATGGCTAAAGTGAAAAAGAAGAGTATAGTTATAGCCATGAATTGAGTCAAGTGGTATTGTAGAGAGATAGTAAGGGTTGCTATGCCTTCATGAAATGATGTCCAAAAAGCAGCCTGATACTGTGAGTAAATGAATGGTAACCACACATGAATTTGTCACTGATCAACATTCCTAATTCATGGAACAACCTTATCATTCCTCCACCATCTGACAAATATACAAACTTAAAAAAAATAATAAAAAACACGCACAGTATGAATTCACAGGACTTGAATGAAATTCAATTCAGATAAGTGCTTTTGCCTTTAATTTCAGACTTCTTCAGAAATAATACATCATTACTCACAACACAATTTATATACCTATTAACACCCACCCCTTATTACAACAGCCACTCAACTCACAGTCACTTTCAAAAGACATTTACTATTCATACTTTCATTTAATCCTGGTGTAGTGTTGGCATTCTCTCTAATTTGCCAAGCAACTTCTCTAGATTATAAAATTGCATCATCTACACCACATAGTCTCTTGTACAAACTCTATAACTTAGAATAAAAGAGTCTTAAAATGCTTGCAGACCAAAGCATGTTTACTTTATTATTTATTGGTTTATTCTTAATAGCATTGAGATGTTCACCAGTTCTGGTAGTTAGCTTTCTAAATGTTTTCCCTACATGAAATGCATTGCAGGTACAAACAGAATGCTAAATAAACTACTTTCTCAGAGCTGCAATCGTATATACACATAGAACATTTTTACTTACTTCTGACAGAAATATTGTACTATTGTTAATATATCTGCATTTTGCAAGCCTTTCAAGGGAAGATACCAAATATTTCACTATACCTAAGAACATTTTCTTGTCTGAGAATATCTGTATAGTACCACTATTTGTATCAGAAAAAAATGCTGTATCATCAATTATTCTACATAACTCAACATGTTCTTCAATAATGTTCCAGTCAGCAGTGATAATATCTTTAATTTGTTTGGAATCTACACTATATTACTCTAGACAAGATACATTATAATCTCTCATTGGAATCCAATTTATTTTCTCTTAAAATGGGTTTATAATCACTTTTATTATAAACCTCTTAAAATGCTCCTTGTATACATTTAGTATCATATTGCCCTTCTTCAATCATCCTTGGCAAATTATCCATGTCACTTAAAAATTCTTTTTTTAATTAACAAATCTAGAAATTCTAATTGTTTGTCTTTCAAGTATATCCCTTTTTTAAGGCTGTAGGATGTCTGTATGATGTGCACTGTTTTTATCAAGATATATGTTCATTGCTTCTAGTTTCCTGAAGTCACTAGATTCACTATTGCCAATTTTTATTTCTGCCTGCAATGTAATATCAAGAAAATTTGTTTTATGCTGTGCCTGAACTGTGGTAAATTTTAAAAAGTCTGTTGCAGCATTTAAAAATGTTATAAACTCTTTAAAAACATTTTCATCACCTTGCCATATAACAAAATATCATCAATAAAATACTTATACAATACACTATTTATCTTTAAACTTAAATTTATTTGCTACTTTCATTTCCCATTCTACCATCACTAAATTAGCATATGAGAGTGCCATATTGGACTCCATTGCCATGGCTTTGTCTAAAGAACTTGTCTTGAAATAAAGGATAGTTATTCTCCAACACAATTTCTATTAAAGTACATAACTCATTTTTTTAGTGCTCAGATTGTAGCTTTGTAAAATTATTTTCTAGCTACATAAATTCCTTTATCTTTAGGAATAGAGCTATACAGAGTCACATCAATTGTAGTGAATGAATACTCTGTTTTCCATTAAATAGTTTTAATTAGCTTTAAAAAATGCCAACTACCTCTGATATAAGGCAGGATTTCTATCACATTTTTTTTTTCAAAATTTCATCTATATAAGTATTAATGGACTCTGTATTACTACACTTAGAAGCAACAATTGGTCTAAAAGCTGAAGCCACTTTATTTTTATGAGCTTAGGTATATCAGAGAAATGCCCTACTTTAGTGTATTCAACATAAAAAGAATTATATAATTTAATACTACTCTCTTCTTGTTGTTGTAACAATTCCAATAATTGCAAATCTATATATTGATATGCTAACAGGAGTTGATTTTTGCTCATTTCTATATAACCTTCTACATCCAATAAAATTCCTAACATTTTTGTTCATATTTAACAGAATCCATAATAACCATACCTGCTCCTTTATCAACTTTCACATATTTAATACATATTCATTTCACTCAAATTATGCAAGATTTTCCTTTCTTCCTGATTTAAATTAAAATATCACATTTTTGGATTTCTTATATATATTTTTAAAACTTAATATACATGATTGTTAAAACACATTGAGTGCAAATGTAAAATCTGGATTAAAAGTATAGATTTCTTGAAATATTTAGCATGTCACATTGGTGTTTAATTTAAGAAAAATGTAAAATTTAATTTTCTAACATATAGTTTAAAATTGCATACTGTTTAAACTAAATTAGTTCTTTTAAAGGAATAAAGGGAACATTTTGATTAAGATGTCTTATTTCACCATTAGTGAAAACACTAAAATCAAAAAATAAGACTGGAACTAAGGTAAACACCACCAATAAATGAAACAGACCCTGACAAACAGCTTCAAGTCTGAGAGCACCCCACAAAAAAGCACCACCAGGAACAGCAGCATATCTTAAGATTTTATTCCACAGAATTTAGCCCTTTTGTCTTACTAGAAGACTTCATCAGAATTGTTTGTCTTTTCAGCTTTTCCCGGTTAGGGGTCACCACAGTGGAACTCCTGTCCACTAATGATTGGCAGTAAATTTTTATGGTGCGAAGTTGCCAGCCCGATGCCCAACCTTCAGCGAAGGCACGCCCATTCACGCAATGTCTTTTGGAAGCCACTCAACCACAGGGAGGACATGTAGACTCCACACAAAAGGCACTCCAGCCAAGAATCGAACAGGAGAACCTCTTACTGTGAGGCAACAATGCTACCGCTGTACCACATTAGAATAAATGTATTAATTTTAACAATGTTAGTTTGGATTTTGTAATGACAGGAAATTATGTACAAATTTCTGCCAATGATTGCTCTTTATTTGTGTAATGACTGGTATAAGTCAAGTGGAAAACTAAGTGTCTTTATTCTGATGAAGTCTTCTAGTAAGACAAAACAGCTAAATTCTTGGAAATAAAAAAAATAAGATATACTTCCCTTCCTGCTGGTGCTTTTTTGTGGTGTGTTCTCAGACTTGGAGCTGTTTATCAGGGTCTGTTTCATTCATTAGTGAAACCATAACTGCCTAAATTAACACCTATATTATTACCAAAGCTAGATGGAAGAGTGATACATTGCTTAGTCTCTTCGTTGATTACATCTTTTTTATCAATGAGGTTTACTATTTGTTCACTGTGAAATGAATCACTTCTATAACACCTTTTTTTGCTCATTGCATCCACTTAATAAACATATTTTCTGTATACAATTGTTGTATGTTCCTTCAAACTTACTGATTCATAGCTTAGTACTCGGCTAAATGCCCTTGTGGGCCATTGTAAGTCTAGCCACTTACCCTATGTGAGAATCGAACCCTGCACCTTGTATTTGTAAGGTAAACACCTTAATCATTATGCCACCCTCTCACCACTACCACTGCAAACATTGATATTATTGAATTATTAAACTGTAATACAACAGTATCAACATTATTTAGAATATCTTCTTATTCAGCATATACATTAGAATAGCCATCTCCACCTATGGTTTGGTGCTCTTGATTACTAAAATGGAAAGTGCCACAGATGTCATTACATAAAAAATTACAACTTTTACATGCAAAACTTTGAGAATACTAAGATACATCAGGCCAATAATTGTATAGTAAACTCTCAGTTAACCAGAACTTAAGCAACCAACAAAAATAAATTGAAGAAATACCATACAATTTTCATGTGTTGCACTTTCTGTTTTTCCCCACAGAAACATACCTTACGTTTTAAGGGCTTTAGAGTTTTAGAAAGGAACATAGGAATAAATGTTCTCTCTCCCCAAACTGAGAACAAGTCAAACCAAACAAATGGTATAGGGTACAGTATTAGTCAGGCCTATTTTTAATAGTAACTCTCAAGCAACCAGAAACTACAGTTAGCTGGCATCTACCAATCCCCATGGGTGCCAGTTAACTAAGATTTTACTGTAATCACTTGTTGCATTTTCTAATTCATCCTCACAATTACAGTCAATAGTATTACTACCCAAATTTAATGAAAGAATGTCATAGTAAACTGTGTCATCACAAGCCAAAACCTCAGTATTATTAGTTGAATTGTAAAAAACATTGAGCTAGATTACATTTGTCAGACATGCTAAAATAAATATGCTTGTGAGTGTAAACACTATTGTTTTTATTATTATAAATATTATATGATTCATACTTACTAACACAATTCAGGGTAGTCTGATTATTAATATATCTAGATGAAATATAAATCAAAAGCTGTTTCAGCAGAAGGCAAGGGCTCTGAATAATTTGTTTTACTCAAGATATTCTGACACAATCCTTTGTGTAGTTGGTTCTCTCTTTTCTTGCACCCATGGTATATAGAAATTTTGTCCGATTGGTCCTGTTAAAAATAGAGACCTGTTTAAGAATTTTCCCATGCTTTTTCAGCAAAATAATTTTGCCTCTGTGGATACTGCAAAATGTTACTTCTGATATAGTTATGTTTGTTACATGAACCATAAGTAGAAACCTTACTGGTTAGGTCTTTGTCATACTTCCTTGATTGGATATACATTCACTGTTTGATAATTATTAAGATCTCTCTCTGAAAATGTTTCCGTTTACGTAAATTCTGTTCATTCTCAAATGTCTGAATGTTATTAATTTATTACATTCAGTTTGCAAATAAAAATAATAGGTCTTTGAATTTTTTTGTGAAAAGCCCTTAACTTTCTGTGTGTAACACACTGAATTTTTTTTGTGAAAAGTCACTAACTTTCTGTGTGTAACACATTAATATTATAGCTATTGTGCCAGACTAAAATCTCAATTAACTCACAGCCAGCACAATCAAATAAGTTCACCAGTTCCTTATAAGCAGCACAGTTCTTTGATAATACTGTTAAGAAATTTGAACAATTTACAGGTTTGTAAATAAATCATTAACAAGCTAAGTCCGTTATATTGCTGGAGCCAGATGTAATTCATACCATCTTCACCAATATCAACCCTCTTTTTCTTGTTTTTCCACATAAGGTTGTGGTGTCCTACGGACTGCTGCCACCTCTCTCAAGTCAGTGAAACTCTCCTGCTTTCTTCGAGAGTCATGCCTGACTGTCAGGTCTTCTCTCCTACAATCCATCCATCTCTTTGCTGACATTCTCATTTACTTTTGCCTTCTTTCCGTCTTTCCCAAATCCTCTTTAGCAGGTCATCATCTTCTACTTTCTCGCATGTATCCCAAACCACCACAACCTGCCCTTTTTGACATTTTCTACTATTAACGCTGCACTGGCTTTTGTTTCAAGGCTTTCTTGGAGTCTACAACAGTCAGTCATTCAGATAAGGAAAGACTCTGACCATCTTTGACCAGAACTTTGCAGCATCCTACAGTATTCTCTTGGTAAATATTTTGAAGTGGAGGAGAGGCCATATAACATAGTCCATAACTAAAATGGTTCAAGCTATGTGGAAGTATAGGAAACTCTTACTGTAAAGGTAGACATCTTGTAGGTCTAAACAAGAAATATTTTCTTTACTAAGAATAAGAGAAACAAATGGACAATACTATAGCCATACAAAGTGCTGCCTTCAGTGTACTTGTTAAAATTGATAATGTTCACGACAGTCTTGTGTTCTTGGTCTTCTAGGGAAAGAAGATCATTTCAGGTTGGTTCCTAGGTATCTAATCATGTACAGAGATAAAAACAGAGTAGAATCCTAAACCTTGCTGGTCTTGTGGAATCATTTGCATGTCTGCCATTTGAAGGTTTCAAGCTTTGAGTGGGGCTGGGTGTCTTTGCTGAAGGGAGGTTCAACAGATAAAGTTTCAGTAATGAGTGGGAACAAATATGTGAAGTATAGTTATGATGAACTAGCTTCCTGACCTATGAATCCTTGCAGCTGATAAACCAGACTGACATGAATAGAGATTATATTTCCAGTCACCACATCATGAAGGTTAGATGGGTGCATGTAATGCCTGTTTGAGCCCCTTGAAAAGGAAGAATCCCTATTTGTGGGTGCTGGAACCACATAAATATCCATATGTAATCAGTGATGTAATGGGCAGTGATGCCCTGCTCAGCTTTCTTCTGTTGTTGAATTTGCAAATTCCTGAGCTGGGTATTCTGAGGGATCTGTAGAACAATATGAAAAATGGTCCCCAGGTATGAAACAGTGTTTTTATGTCCTCAGTGTTTGCATTAGGTTTAGGAAAGAATAGTGGGGGACCTTGAAGGGTGTAGTCAGCAACAGTTACTTTAAGATCCTCATTAGGCCCACAGAAGTGCAACCTGCATATTGGCACATAGCCAGCAGTGTCTACTGCATTGCTGGAGCCAGATGTAACTTAGACCAGCGACAACATCATTAACTCCCTTTTTCTGCATGGAGTTGGGGTATCACATGACCTATTTCCAATTCTCTTAATTCAGTGCCACTTTCCTACTTTCTTCGGAAGTCAGGCCTGACTGTCACAGGCATGGAGTCTGTACATCTCTTTGCTAGACATTTTCTTTTCTTCTTGCCTTCCTCCTGTGTGTCCCAAACCCTCCTCACCAACTCTCATTCTGCCTTTCTGCATGTGTCTGAACCACCATAATCTGTTTTCTTTGACATGCTCTGCAGTTGGAGCCACTTTAGCTTCTACTTGAATGTCATCATTTCTTTTTCTGTCACATAGTGTGCATACTACACCATTCCCTGGCACTTCATTTTCATTACTTCTAGGTTCCTTGGCTGCTCTGTCTTAACTGTCCAGGTTTCTTTACCATACAGAAGTATTGGTTGGGCCACTATTTTGCACACTGTATATTTCAGCTTTGTTGAAATTCTTCTGTCAGAAATTACCCCTGACAATATGTGCCAGTTGGTAACAGCCATTCTGATTTTAGCTTTGCTCTTCAAATTCAGACTTTTCTTCTCCTCAACCATCCCTCCCAGACACTTGAAACTGTTAACACCTTCCGCTATTTTCCCTTATATCTCAATTCTTATCTCCTTCTGATTTCACAGATTTGCTGCCCTTATAACTGCCTTGTCTGTACTCAGTTTTGTCCCATGTGCCTTCAGTCTTGCATTCCGTTCTATTCCCACATTATTTGCTGCTTATAATGCAACAAATTCTGCATACAGTAGCTTTGTTGATCTGCCTCTCTGATTTGTTTGCTAATGTAGTCCATCACCAGTATGAACAGCAGTGGGCTCCGAGCTAATCCCCCCTCTGGGACCCCCCCCCCCTTTGTGATTCTGGACACTGTTGGTAATCAGGCCTTTGGACCATTGTTTATAGCCAGCACTATGTTTACCATTTTTTCTGGAACATCAAACCATCACAGGACTGACCAAATCAGCTTTCTTGGAGCATTGTCATGTGCTTTCTTCCATATCCAGGAATGCCCATCTCTAGTTTCTTCATTATTATCTGTGGAGAAAATCTGCTCATGTCAAACACGTCAATATCATCATGAAAATAAAGGACTATTTATATAAATGCTGTTCAAAGACTTACAGAGCTCTGGATTCCTTGCCAGAAGAATATTCCACAATGACCTGCAGATCTGCATTTCTCTTAATGATTTCTGCCAAAATGGTCACCTCGCTTTGGATTTTCTGCTAATGGGGAGTAAGATTTGGGAAGACAGATATCCTATTCACCTTGTGCAATACAAAGACCAGGCTGGGGTTAGAAAGTATATTATTTTCCAGAATGTGAAATATCTTTTATAGTGGGCACCCAAAAGACCTGCTACGGAGTACAGCACACCTGCTCTTTGTATTATTTTGTGTTCTTTGTGTTTTACCATTTGTGATGGAAAGCAAAATAATCTAGCTCTAATTTTATAACCCCAAATCTATAACACCAGTTGTGTTTTATCAAAGAATGTGAAACGTCTGATTTCTGAAGTTGCCACATGCAAAGGGAATGAACTGTAGAGGGAGACTCTTTTCTACAATTTCTGAGGAGAGAGTATATCTGAACTGCTGACCTGCAACAACGAATGAAAATTGTAATCTACTTTGATTTACAGGCCAATCATACCTCAAAAGCATACAGCACCGTAGAATTAAAAGTATTTGTGTCTGTTACTTTTCCCAACTAAAAGAAGTCAGGCTTCATAGTTCAGTAGAAATAAACACTTAATACCGCTTTACAAACTGAAGCTGTGCCCTAGCTTACATAGGCACCATTCCACACTACAATAAACAATTAATTCTAAATACAGGTTTTGTAGTATTAGAAAATGACCATCCATTTCCAGATCAGATGTATCTGTCTCCCTGTTTACCCCTGTCATTTTAGACAATGAGGTTTATATGCTGTTTCTTCTTAAATAGGTCCTAGTAGCAGCAAGATGAGGTCTGCTCCTTCTAAGGCATGAAGAGTGTTCCTGTTACTCACAGTGTTAGCAGACAAGGTACTTAAATTAACATATGGCTTATTAAAAGTCTTTTCAACAGTGTCTGCTTCCTCTGTCGCTCTATACCCTTGACTGATATAATTATAGGAGAGATTCAAGTTTACCGCACTGATTTTTCCCAATAAGAAAAGTAGTCAATCCTCCTACACAATGAGATCACTCTAAATTTTCCCTAAATTTATTCATGTTTGCCCTTCATATTTCACTAAAATCACCATATACGTCCAGTGCCAGGTACCTGAATCAAGCTGAAAATCTAGATGAAGCCCAACCCACTACTTCCCGATTAAAGGGTGAAGCAGGTATACCATGGTCTTGAGTAAATTTAGTTTGTAAATGGAAATATTCCAGATGCTGGACAATTCCTATCTTCTTCCCAAGGAAATGACTGGAGTTTGCAACACCAAAAGTAGGCTAAACTGGACCCCCCCATACCATCTCAATAGTCTCAACTCTCCAAAGGCTTCAGAACAGGGCATTGCACTGAATGAATTAAGTTAAACAGATACCATTGCCTCATGACCGAATGCATAGCTTCATTCTAAGGTTATAGTTGAAAGGCTCTTATGAAACATAGTCATTATACCCCTTGTTATTGAGAGTATTTTATTTTATTTTACTTATTTTTCTTTACCCTTGGCAAGAATGTTATTTCCACATACCCCAAGCATGAATTTATGATTTCCTGTCCAGTTATCAAGTCTAGATTTGTAAGTAGATATAATGTTACAATGTCTGACATGTACAGGGCTCACTCCAAAGGCAGGGAATATGGTGGGTTATGAATCATTCTCATCAGCAGATGATGTTGATATTGCTGTGGAGGTTATATTATTTGGCATTCGTGTTAGATAGACAGACTGTTGGATCTATTAAAGTGGCAGAGATGGAAAAGAGTAGGAATTCTCTGTTCATGAAAGACTAAAATAGGGGCCACCCCAGAGCAGTAGAGCTGTAGGGCATTTAATCTTTTGAGGAAGCTTCGATTATGTAATCCAAAAATCTTCTTTGTCAGAATCTTTTGGGGTCTTTCAAGTTGGTCAGGGTATCTTATGAGGTACATTCCAAAAGGGGTATTGCATTCAAGGATAGATCTAATAAGGAAAGAGTGTAGAACAACCAAGAGTACATGAGACCTTACGTATCAGCTGTGCAGAATATAAGGACGTGCTGACTATTACCAAGACATGGTGATCAGCAGAGTCAGATCATGGTCAAATGGGGCCTTAGGCAGGGAAGGAGACCAGGATGCCCCCCCCCCCCATACACAGGCATACCAGATTTCTATTACTTAGCTGTCTCTTCTCAGTTACCATAAAACACTCTTCAAACCTATCAACATGTACACTATTTTCGTCTTTACT
Organism: Protopterus annectens; assembly: GCF_019279795.1. Lineage (NCBI taxonomy): Eukaryota > Metazoa > Chordata > Ceratodontiformes > Protopteridae > Protopterus > Protopterus annectens. Next base: position 552,839,162 of record NC_056729.1, on the reverse strand, counting down.
TTTAAAATAATCACAGAGATTTGCATTTAATTCAAAACTTCTATTAAAACACTTGACAGATGTTTGATGGACAAAACACTCACATTGAAAAGAGTTTTATTGTGAGCAACAGTAAACTTCTCTTACTTTGAATATTGAAAATACATCTGTCAATCCATTAAACTACAAGAGATGTGCTAGGATTCACAGACAAATTAGATATAATAAAAAAGTAATTAGCAGTTATCTGAAGGGTGTAGGAACTCAAAACAAATGTGTAGTGCATTAGCTAACAGCTTGGGACAGTTGTCTGGATGCAAGTGCCCCTTTTTCAGGACAGCCCAGGAGCACTATCTGGTGAAGTGACTTGGTTTGACTTGCACAAAAAACAAATGACGGTGGAGGGAATGAAACCCTGCACTACAGGAAACAGCACAGTAGCAACTCATAGTCTTAATCATCTGCATTAAGTACTAGACAAACTGGTATAGCCTAACACAGTGCATTTCACACCAGTGTGCCCACAAAAAAAAAAGTTAAATAAAAGTGCATTCATAATTAATATTTTAACATTAAACTCATTGACTTCATGTTGCCCATTTTATTCATAGCAGAATAATAACCACACTTCCCTTACACTGTAACTACTCTGAGATGCAGGAACAAAGTATTTACACACACACACACACACACACACACACACACACACACACACACACACGCACACACGCACACACACACACACACACACACACACACACACACACACACACACACACACACACACACACACACACACACACATTTTTTCTTGCAATAAAATGAATGAGCAAATATATACATAATGATAGAGAAGGGTATTTCAACTCTTTGCTGTGACAACCATACAATGCACCCTATTGAACCCCCATGCCCTCTGAACTGCTTATCTCAGGAATTAAGGGGAAAGTAATTTTAAATCAGGAACAAATTTTAAATATTTCTCATTTACACTTAAAAAGTATCTAGAATAACGTGTTTTGAGTTTGCAACCATTTTCTGAGGGAGATAAAGTCTGCAACTTGAATGCCTATCATTATTTAATGAGTACATTGTATGTCATTATTTAATGAGTACATTGTATATCATTATTTAATGAGTACATTGTATATCATTATTTAATGAGTACAATGTATGTCATTATTTAATGAGTACATTGTATATCATTATTTAATGAGTACAATGTATGTCATTATTTAATGAGTACATTGTATATCATTATTTAATGAGTACATTGTATATCATTATTTAATGAGTACATTGTATATCATTATTTAATGAGTACAATGTATATCATTATTTAATGAGTACAATGTATATCATTATTTAATGAACACATTGTATATCATTATTTAATGAGCACATTGTATATCATTATTTAATGAGTACATTGTATATCATTATTTAATGAGTACAATGTATATCATTATTTAATTAGCACAATGTATATCATTATTTAATGAGTACATTGTATATCATTATTTAATGAGTACAATGTATATCATTATTTAATGAGTACATTGTATATCATTATTTAATGAGTACATTGTATATCATTATTTAATGAGTACATTGTATATCATTATTTAATGAGTACAATGTATATCATTATTTAATGAGTACATTGTATATCATTATTTAATGAGTACAATGTATATCATTATTTAATGAGTACTTTGTATATCATTATTTAATGAGTACATTGTATATCATTATTTAATGAGTACAATGTATATCATTATTTAATGAGTACAATGAATATCATTATTTAATGAGTACATTGTATATCATTATTTGATGAGTACAATGTATATCATTATTTAATGAGTACTTTGTATATCATTATTTAATGAGTACATTGTATATCATTATTTAATGAGTACATTGTATATCATTATTTAATGAATACTTTGTATATCATTATTTAATGAGTACATTGTATATCATTATTTAATGAGTACATTGTATATCATTATTTAATGAGTACAATGTATATCATTATTTAATGAGTAATTTGTATATCATTATTTAATAAGTACATTGTATATCATTATTTAATGAGTGCATTGTATATCATTATTTAATGAGTACTTTGTATATCATTATTTAATGAGTATATTGTATATCATTATTTAATGAGTACATTGTATATCATTATTTAATGAGTACATTGTATATCATTATTTAATGAGTACAATGTATATCATTATTTAATGAGTACAATGTATATCATTATTTAATGAGTACATTGTATATCATTATTTAATGAGTACAATGTATATCATTATTTAATGAGTACTTTACATATCATTATTTAATGAGTACATTGTATATCATTATTTAATGAGTACATTGTATATCATTATTTAATGAGTACAATGTATATCATTATTTAATGAGTACTTTGTATATCATTATTTAATGAGTACATTGTATATCATTATTTAATGAGTACATTGTATATCATTATTTAATGAGTACTTTGTATATCATTATTTAATGAGTACATTGTATATCATTATTTAATGAGTACTTTGTATATCATTATTTAATGAGTACATTGTATATCATTATTTAATGAGTACATTGTATATCATTATTTAATGAGTACAATGTATATCATTATTTAATGAGTACTTTGTATATCATTATTTAATGAGTACATTGTATATCATTATTTAATGAGTACATTGTATATCATTATTTAATGAGTACAATGTATATCATTATTTAATGAGTACGATGTATATCATTATTTAATGAGTACTTTGTATATCATTATTTAATGAGTACATTGTATATCATTATTTGATGAGTACAATGTATATCATTATTTAATGAGTACAATGTATATCATTATTTAATGAGTACTTTGTATATCATTATTTAATGAGTACATTGTATATCATTATTTAATGAGTACAATGTATATCATTATTTAATGAGTACATTGTATATCATTATTTAATGAGTACATTGTACAACAATTTGTCAGAAAGCCACACATTTTACTAGGAACAGACAGACATACTTCTTAACTTCATTGCTAAAGAATTCTGTACAAAGCCAAAAATAATGGGGGGCCAAAAGCCCCAAAGGCTCCAAAAGGGGCAACTTTTAAGTATTTTGTCTGTTTGTTAACCAGGTAAATCCACTGAACAAAGTATCTACTTTCAAGGTGAAACCTAGGAGCAATAAGTGATTTGCTCAAAGTTGCACAGTAGATAAATGAAGGAAAAAGTATTCAAGCACTGCACTTTTTACTACAGGAAGTAATTAATTAACAGCTTGTGGCTTTAATTGCAAGATAACTCAAATTCACCTAAGAAGTTAACAGAACAACCTCAAAATGCATTCACTAGAGGCAGTCCTTAAAATGGAGAACATCAACATCTGTGCAGTGACAGAAACCTGTTTCAAGCATCCAGAGAGCACCTCTGCATTACCAGGCTATAATTCATACCACACCTTTTGGCTAATTAACCTGGACCGAAACACTAGGAGTGTCCATATTCATTAAGGATATCCACACTTCCAGGCTAGTTGCTCAGCATAATGCATCCGAGATTATCCAAGTGCAACTAACTCTCGGCAAGACCACAGTCCAAATTGCAACTTGCTACAGATCCCTCACCATGCTCCAGGATTCCCACTCCTCATTTCTTGATACACTGGAAAATATTAGGGTACAACCCAACACCCTAATAATGGGTGATTTCAACTATTCCACCATTAACTGGGAAAACGTTTTCTGGAATTCATGAATTCCAATGCCTTGGATCAACTTATCCACACCACCACCAGGGGCAGCAATATCCTAGACCTGGTCATTACCAACAAGGGTGACTGGTATTCCACACCAGAGGTCAATTCCTCGTTGGTCAGATCCGACCACAAGCTAATCACCCTAGACATCCACATCCCGCCCCCACCCCCCATTAGGGAAACCACCGTAAATAATTTCTCCAAAGCCAACTTCACGCTTTTTAAGACAGAAGTGACAAACTTCATGACACCCATGCAGACGGACAATAGAGGTACAACTGCTGAATCCTACACAAATGCACTGTATAAGCACTTACACAAGTGCATGGATTGTGCTATCACTAACATAACCAAGATGCTATCCTCCAAAAAAAGGAAGCCATTCAGGTGGTCCCCTGCTATAAACAAACTCTACAACAGAAGAAAGAAACTGTTGCAAAAAAGAGTAAAATCCCATAATTGGAGGAACTCCCTGTTCAGCCTCAGTAAGAAGCTGAAATCCCTCATAAAATTCTCCAAAGCTAGTTACGAAAACAAAATCACCACTGATTCTAAAGACAACCACAAAGCATTCTATAGCTATGCCAAGAATCTCAATGGCAACACTCAGATGTGCTCTGAGTTACAGCACAATGGCACTAAATGCACAGGACCAACTGATATTGCCAACATCTTGGCGGATAGTTTCAGTGCTAACTTTACCCCCCCCTAAAGAGCCCATCTCTATACCGGAAGAATGCAAAGTTCCTGTAATCACGGCTGCACAAGTAAAAAACACACTATCCAAAGCCAAGAACACAGCATCCATGGGACCTGACAATATCTCAGGCTGCGTTCTACACGAACTGCAGAATGAACTGGCACCTCACCAAAGCACCATGTTCAATCATAGCCTCACCCCAAAAAGACAATGGATAAATGGCAAAGTGTATAAATACACACCAAAAGCAACTTCAAGCAAGAAAAAAGTAGTCTCCACACCATCAAAACTTTTAATAAAAATGACAAAGCTATCAGATACAAACTATCTTTCTTCAGTGTCTTACAAACAAATTCATAAAAGCAGCATTTTTAAATACAACTAATTATACCTCATGACACAGTCAATCTGTCAAATAACATCAATTAAAATCTACAATTGGTCTTCTTAAAGGAAACCATCCAAAGGATGTAATACATCAGAAACACTAAAATATATACATACAATATACACATAAAGCTCTAACGTTTCTTTATTCTTTGTTGTTTGGCTATCAAAATAGGTTTTAGAGTAGGTTACTCTAAAATCTATTTTGAAGATCAATTGTAGATTTTAATTGATATCCTTTGATAATCACATCGCCACAGTAGTCAGGAAATCCTTCTGTGTGGCACACCTCATTACAAAAGGTTTCTCATCCAGGTAAAAAGAGGTCATTGTTCCCCTCTACTCATCACTCATTAGACCCATTATAGAGAACAGCGCCCCTTTTGGTATGTACCTCACAAGACATCTACAACAACTGGAAAGGCCGCAGAAATACCTCACAAAGAGGATTACCGGCCTCAAACAGATGCCTTATGCAGACTGTCTCAAAAAACTCCAGCTTTACTCCGTCGCATTTCACCTACTCAGAGGTGATCTCTGCCTAACATACAAAGCTATGTCAAACCCAGAGCTGTTGGGCATGCTGTACTTAAAGAAATCCCAATCCCTCCGAGCTACATGCTCTAGGGACCTAAACCTTGTCACCACAATAAACAGAACATGCCGGAGGGATTGATTCCTCTCCCAGAGACTTCCCATACTCTGGAACAAACTACCTATCTATATCAAACAAAGCTCCTCATTAGCACTCTTCAAGAAAAATCTTGATGACTGGATGGGAAATAGGAAATTCACCCCGGGGATCACCTCTGTGGCTCTGCTTGACAGGGGCACCGGAAAATAATTTTCTTTGGTGGCGAAAGCCAGGGTACCTTTTTTGGCTAGGCTTATACTGGCCCTAGAGCCAATAGTCTAATACCTACCTATGAACCTATGAACCTATATATAGACATGGATTTTCTGAACCAGAAAAACTAAGAAACTGTAATGACTGGCATTATCCCCCATTTCATTACTAATTAATAGATCCATTACTGAACACACCATTCCAACCTTGTGGAAAACCTCATTCATCATTCCCCTCCACAAAGCTGGCCCCTCTATAGACCTTTCTATCATCCAATAGCAATCCTCTTACCCCTCACAAAAATCCTAGAAAGGTGCATTCATCACCAATTCCTCTCCCACCTCCTCTCCAACAACCTTCTCTCTACAACCCAACACGGCTTCCGCCCACCCATAGCACCTCCACTGCCCTACTCAGTTTCACCAACACTATAAACTCCCACAGGAACCAAGGCAAACTAGTTTCAGCTACCTTCCTAGACTTATCCAAAGATTTGACATGGTTTTACACAATGAACTTCCAACTTGCCTCTCTGACCTCACCATTAACAACCACACTTTGCTCTGGTTCAAAAGCTACCTAGACGACTGCCACCAGTCCGTCAAATGGCACATCTCCCTATCTACCCTGCTCCCAGTCACTCTAGGCATACCCCAGGATTCAGCTCTCGGCACCTTTCTTTTTAGTATCTTCACTAAACAATTCCACTTAGCAACCACAAAAGCCAATATAGTCCAATACACCAATGATACAACCCTCATATGCTCCGCTTCCAATATCCAACTTCTCCAACAAAAATTCCAAGAAGCCTTCACTGAAATAGAGAACTAGCTTAATAACTCACAACTGATATTAAACCCCAAGAAAACACAACTTATGCTGTTCCATCCAACTAAGACCAATAACCTCTCCTTCTCCATATTCTCCGCCAACAAGACACAAATCACCCCTGTCTCAGAGGCTAAATTCCTAGGACTTACCATCAATCCTCAGATCAAATTTAACAAACACATATCAATAACCATTTCTAAAGTCCACAAAAAATTAGGCTCCCTCTACAGATACAAAAGGTATCTAACCTCCGAACCTCGTATCGCCATAGCCAGAACCCACCTCCTAGCTACACTACTATATGCTTCCTCCACACTAACAAACCTAAATAAAACTGACTTGAATAAACTTTCCACCTGCTGCAACAAAATCGCTAGATTTGCTGCCAATGCTAAATCACGTTCCCAGCATTGCCAAGCCCTACACTCCTTACATTGGCTAGAATTCCCTGACATACTAAGGTACCATCAGCTCAACCTAGCCTACCAAATACTGCACTAAACCAAGAAAAAAACCTGCTCTGATCGGCCTTCTAAACTTCTATAATTCTAATAGACAACTATGGCCCAGCAACAAAGCCTTAAACCCTGAATTGAAACCATCTCATGCAGAAACAACTGTGGGAATTCTCTCTTTGCCCAAGAAATTGCTAAAACACAGAACAACCTTCCTCCTGACCTCAGACTTCAAAAATGTACATCCTCTTTTAAGTGCCTCCTTAAATCATATCTTTAGACCAACCATCTATGCAACTACAATGGACCTCCATAAAGCCACATCTAAATATAGGGATATAGCTGGACAATACAAGTGTTATGCTCTGGCAAAGCTTTATATATACTTTTCATATACTGATTATACTAGGAAACACCTTGTCAGACTGTTCTCTAGATAAGCTCGTCATATATACTGTACATAATGTTATCTGTTCCTTTTTCCCAGAAATGGACAATGCTGCAAATTGGTAATTTGACTACTGAAGCATTTCTAACATTTACTTGTAACCATTTTAAGTTTTGACATTTTTACATCTCTGTTATATTTATACTGTAATTGTATGCTCATGTAAATTGTATGTTTTTAAATTGTAATGTTTATGAAGCTTTTCTCCCCAGGACTCGCCTGAAAATGGACACTTGTTGTCCAGTTGGACTATCCTGGATAACAAATGTTAAATAAAATGAAGTAAATAAATTAACTGTCTGTAATCCTCAGTGATTTATCAGGAAAAAAGTTAATAAAGGTCTAGCAGTTGGGTGCGGTGGAGTTTTTTACCTCCTGAATATACCCCTGTGTTTGCCTGTGGGTGAGTCCACTCACCTCTGCTAGTGTGTTTTTCTGTCACGCTTATGGAAAAATATAACTTCCTCCTTCTTCTAACCCCCCCATCTCCAAGACCTACCAGAAGAATATCAAGAATAATACCCTGTGTTTTTGCCAGGGTTCTCAAGGGTAGTCTACTCCTACTAGTGTGCTTTCTGTATACGGCCATTGAAAATCTTCTGAATATAACTTCTAGCCTTCTCAAGAAATTCAAGAAATTATATATCTGTGCCTTTGCCTCCTTTGTACCCCTGTGTTTGACTCCTACCTCTGCTGCTGTGCTTTCTGTTTCCTCTTCTTGGCCATTGTGCTCTCTGTCTCCTATATTTCTTCTAAAAACCTTCTCCTCGGTGAACTGAATATAATAACTATATGAAGTCCCACCTGTGTCCCCTGTGTTTTCCCTGTACTGTGCCTGTACTATAAGTCCTTCTACTCTAACCATTGTGTAATATAACTTCGCCTCAAGACTTGAAATATAACTTAGCCTTCCTGATAAATTACCCTCTTTTTATACCCTCAAGTTATAGAAACTACCTCTGCCTGGCTACCTGCAATAGTGTGCTTTTCTGTCAACTTAACTTGGAAAAATATAACTTTCTGCCTCCCTCTGAATCCTCTACTAACTTCATTCCTTCCTCTTCCTGAATATACTTTCTGTGGGGTGTGAATATGACTACTACTCATTACCTCTGCTTTGCCTTGGCACTTCCGCTGCTGGACTAATATCTACTTAGCCTTCACCTCTGAACTCCTCTACCTCAAGAACTTCTAAATTACTACCTCTGTATGTCTTGTGTGTTCTGCCCAGTACTACTACACCTGAGTGTGTTCTGCTAGTGTGCTTTCTGTCTACCTCTGCTCTGCTAGTTTTTCTCTAGCAAAAAAGTGGAAACCTCATAAAATATACTTTTAAAAACTGTAAATTAGTCTGTGTTTGCCCTCTTATTAGGGCTTTCACTTCCTCCCAAAGTGTCCTTACTTACTTAGACTTTCTTTGCTTCCTAGATGTCACTGTTTCTTTAACTTTTTTATTTTTTTCTATTTTTTTTTTTTTTTTATTCTACCTACCTCTTCCTATTTCAGCCCTTCTATCCTATCCCTTTCTTCTTTCTAAACTCTCTCTCTCTCTCTCTCTTCTGGCTACTCTTACTCACTCTCTTCTCTTTAGCTTTTTCTCTTTCTTCTTCTTCTTCTTTGTTTGGCTTACGATCCCCGCCCGCCCCCGTTAAGCCTCCGCCCTCCCTACCCCCCCCCCCCCCCCACCCACAGGTCCTACCCCTCTAACCCTAACTAAATACCTCCACATCTCTCCTCCTATCCTTTCCCTTTTATTCATTACTCCTCTTCCTTCACCTATCAACTGACTTTGCCTGTCTCTCCCTTCCTATACCCTACAATACCTTTTTCCTCTTTTCCCCATTTATCATTCATATATATAACCTCTAAAACCTACTTTCTTTCTTTTCTGCTAAAACCTAATCTAATCTGCTAATCTTTTAATACTCACCACTCCCACTACCACTCTTCACCTATCTCTCTTACTTACCCTAACTACCCTATTTTCAGCTTACCTTCTTACTTACCTCTTACCTACATTGAAAAATACACTAATTATAAAGCACACTTTTTCTCTCCACACTTTTTTCTCACTCTCCACTGTTAACACACCTCCCTACCTCTACCCACAGATACTCCTACACTAACTACTCCCTTACAACAGATTACTCCAAAAAAAAAAAAAAACTCTTCTCTTCCTAACAACAAGCAACCTCTTAATCCCACCTACTAGGACTCCTACATTACCCCCACACTGGCCCCCCCCCTGCCCCTCTCCACCCTCCTCATGTATCCTACATCTTGTCAACATTAATAAAACCTTCCTTATAGGACATCTTACGTGTAAAAATAATTCTTGGTGACTTTAATATAGATTGGAATACTATTACACTCAAAAATCCCCTCCTCATACATAAACCCTAATGGTTTCAAAACCATCACCACTCACCTACAAGACTAGATGTCTAGTAAGAAAAGAAGAGTCCTTGACACCTTTGACTGGATACTAACAAAAAAACAAATATTAGTTATAAAGTGCAGATGACCTTAGATGACCTCTTATTATTAGACCAAACACTTTAAAATTGACAATTCCAAAATGAACTCAAATCTTGTAACTGGAACCCCTAAAAAATCACTCCACTTAATGATGCTTGTATATTCTTTAACAACACCTTCCTTGCCATTCTACACAGACATGCTCCAACGTACCTAGAGATTAGAAAAAAAAACACACACAGCTCTCTCTCTCCTGAAACTAAGAAACTAAAACTCTAACTCTAGAAAAAAATGGAGAAACCAGAAACCATAGAAACAGCTCTGACTTTCTTTACTTCACCCACACACCCAGCTTAGGAAAAAAGCTAAAAAAAGAAAAAGAAAGTACAAAAGAACCAATCTAAATAGGCTTAAAACCAAAAAAAAAAATAAATCAATCAAAATATCATCATCAGTCAAGGAACAACCAAACCTCTCACCCCTCGATGACCCCTCTAACACCCCCCTAACCCTCAAATTTATTTAACTTTTTTTTTCTTTTCACTTTTTTTTAGCTAGACAACTGAACAGAAATACAACTTATCCCCACCCAATCAAAATAATCACACTGGCACTAACTTCTTTTTTCAATTTATCCCTACCTCTTTCTATCTATCTATTTACAAACTGAAACCTTGTTGTACTCCTCTGCTTGACAAACTCCTTCTCTTTTTCTTTTCTCTTTAAGAGAAAATGCAGTCCCAAAATCTATACTCATCAAATAGACAATCCAGAGGAACTAACTCCCTTGGAAGGAGAAAATCTCCCATCCATCTTATCCCTCTAAAGGAAGGATTCTATACACTACACCAACTCCCATTTTGTGCTCTTCTCTCCTTAGCAAATTGCTCTCTGAAGAAATGTATACAAGAGCAACTAAATCAATACATCAGCAACTTGTTCACACACAATTGTCTTACAATAAAACATATATCATATTGTAGAACTACCATGCTTTTTCAACCATCATCCTCCAATCCTACTCCTTATAACCTTCTCTCTCTAATCTCATTCATTGACCTCCTCTCTTTGACCTCTCTTTAACCACTCCTGATTAACTTCCATCCTTGAGATCCTCCTCTTTAATTCACATGCTTGAATCCTTGTCTTTTGATGTCAAGTTTTAAACTTGAACATGAAAAGTTTCTGAATACACCCATAGACAGTTGTTCATTTTCCCATTTGTTCCCTATTTCATTGGAGTCTTTCTCTCTTTCTCCCTTGGTCCTCCTCTCCTCTTCTATACCTCTTCTTTTTTCCCCTCATATAGCTATGTGTTCACAATATACTGTCGCAGCACCTTTATTCAATTTGCTGTCTTCCTGTTATCAGAAATACTCTCTCTTCTGTTCAAAACATGGTTTACTAACTGACTTCTCCTTCTTTTACTAGAAAAAAAAAACTTCTTTCTGCTAAAAACCAAAAAACTCTCTCTTCCCCACCCAACCTCCTCTCTCCCCAACCTAATGCTTCACCATCTTCCTGACTCTACAACTAAACCCCATCAACCTGTCTATAAAACTGTCACTCATGACTAACTATCGATAATAATCAAATGATTTTTCAGTAAACACATCATTTCACATCAATACCATCAAACAATAAAAATAGAGCCAGTATAAAAGCTTCACAACCCCCAGCTACCATCTAACCCCAGCTATCACCTCCATATCACTTTTTCTTATTAATCTCACTCTCTACTCATCTTAAACCTTAAGCTAATTACAAATAAACTAGCCATTAACAAATTACAACCCATGCCCATACAGGACTGCCACAATGGGCACTGTCACACAAACTAACTTTTTACCTTCACAGGGTGGACACTTTACTTTTACCAATCACAACTCACCCCACTATCAAAAAGCTGCTACTTCCAACAATGAAACCCCCTACCTCCACTTAATACATTCTGAATCTACTACAAAACCACATCCCTTAGATCTCCAACCTCCTACAACTCCTCTGCAACAGCTCTCTTACTCAGTCTAGGAACAGGTTATTCTGTGGGTCAGGTATCTAATTCTGGTACAAACTATGTATAGTACTCTAGCACATCTCTACTACTACTGTTCTTGTAGTGTAGCCTGACTAAAATTTTCTTTTCTTCTGTTCTTTCTCCTACTGTCTCTTTTCTTAACCTATTTCTGACCATCCTTCTTACTTTAGCTACTACCTTCATCTCTTCTCTTCTCCTCCTTCCTCTCCCCTACTCATCTCCTATCCTTCTCTCTTCTACTCCTCTCCCTTCCCTCTCTTCCTAGAATAACTTCTCTCTCTTCCCTTACCTCTTACTCTGCTGTACCCTCCTGTTATAAATTTTTGTATTTTGTTTACATATTTTTAATTTAATTATTTATATTTTAAATTTTTTTATAAATTATTTAATTTTCATAAAAATAGTATTTATTTAGTATTTTACTTCTAATTTATTTGTCTTAATGATATGTAATATTCTGTAAAAGTTCTTATGTATTATTCTGTAAATGGTTTCTAATATTAATATCAGTTCATGTCACTATATCTTATACTAAGTATCTTTTAGTAATGTAATGTATGATAAAATGTAAAAGTATCCATAGGAGTGCAAAATGTAAAATAAATGTAAAATAAATAAAATAAAATAAAGACTCAAAGCTTCTTTCTGTAGTCAAAGGTACAGGGCTGGGTTCTTTCGACCTTCACTGACTTGAGCAAGTCATTTAACCAGACAGTATTTAAGTAAGTTGGACACTCAGAAGAAGTCTGGCAGGAAACACACACACACACACACACACACACACACACACACACACACACACACACACACACACACACACACACACACACACACGCTCAATCCATAATATTGGCAGGCCAGCATGAAGCTCATGGAAACCTAATACAGCCCAGGAAGCCAACTGTAGAAATTCTAGCACTTGTAAAGTATATCAAAGGTAAGTCTTGAAAAGAAATAGCACCACCATAGCACTCCTAGTATTGAAAAATACCATGTACTATGAAGCTCCAGTAAGTATCTGTCATTGGCTCACATGTTCAACCAAAGAGAGTTATATCCTGATTCTTCACAAAACAGATCAGTCAAGCAAAAATGGTAGTGAGAGTGAAATCTCTTTTTTGTCTGATAACATTTATGGATCCCATCTACATTCTCTTGACATCATCTTTTACTTTTGAGAAGTAAATGCTAAAGGGAACTGAGGGCAGAGTCCTGTGGTACCTTGTTGGTCTCACTTCTCTGGCTAGAGAAGGTACCCCATACCTTGACAACATGCTTCCCTTGGAGAGCCAATTGACTAACCTGTGAACTACATATGTGTTTATGTCAAGGTGGGTGAGTTTTACTAGGGTTCCAGCATGTGGAATCATGCCAAAGGTCTTGATGAGGTCAAAGTAAGAAGTATGGACTATCAAGCTCTCATCCAGGGCTTCAGTGGCCTTTTCAAAGCCATTGAGAAGGTGGTAAGAAGTCTGACTTTTACAAATCCAAACTGGTTTGTATCCAGGGTTTGCAGCTTACCTATATGATTGTTTATCAGTTTGATAATTATATATAATTATATCCTGTACAATTTTACAGATTATATATGTTAGGCCAGTAGATTGTCAGTTTCTGAGTTTCATCATGGGGACACCTTTATATATTACTGCAGCAAGTTTCTCCCATTGGCTCACATATTCAGCCAATGAGAGATCCAGCCTGATACTTCCTGGTACTTCATAAAACATATCAGTCAGGCAGCTATGATGGTGAGGCTGAAATCCTTTCTTGTCTTGTAACATTTATGGGTCCTGTCAGTCAGAACCAGACTCTAAGCAGCTGTCTAGAAAGCCTTGTGCTGGATCTGGCTCTGGTGATCAGAAGAATGATTGTTATCAACACAGGTACCCAAGTTCTAGATAATTTTATCTGTTCTGAGAGTTGTATCAGCAATGTTGTATGAGGAAAGGATGATGTCTTTCCCAAAGATAACTATATTGCATTTTCAGCATTTAAAGTGAGCCCATGACTGGGTCGGGTCCAGGGCCTGAGGCAATATCAGGGTGTAAAAGGGGAGTTTATCAATGCACAAACATGGAGGGCTGAGGGCAGAGTCCTGTGGAACCCTGTTGGTCTCACTTCTCTGACTAGAGAAGGTACTTCATACCTGAACAGCACACTTCCCTTGGAGAGCCAGTTGACTAACCTGTGAACTGCATATGTGTTTATGTCAAGGTGGGTGAGTTTTACTAGGGTAGCAGCATGTGGGATGTCCCAAAGGCCTTGATGTGGCCAAAGTAAGTAATATGGACTATCAGGCTCTCATCCAGGTCTTCAGTGACCTTTTAAAGACATTGACAAGGTGGTAAGAAGTCTGCTCTTACAAACAGAAACTGGTTTGTATCCAGGCTTTGCAGCTCACCTTTGTGATTGTTTATCAATTTGACAGTTATATGCTGTACAGTTTCACAGCTGTTACTTGTAGATTGTCAGTGTCTGAGTTTCATAACTGGGTCACCTTTGTGTATTGGCACCACTGTGTTTTTTTTTTTTTTGCATATTTCATTCACATAAACATGGAGAGACTTAAGAGTTTTTTTTTTCAGAAGTATTTAGCTGATTGGTGCTTGGCACTTTCTAACCTACAGCTGGAGATCTTATTAGGTCCCATGAAGCTAGTAGTTTTGGTTTTGGGTAGTGTGGATATAATCTTGTCCAAGGTGATTCTTGTGGGGGGTGGGGGGGGGTTGGTAGTTGGGGAATATCTGGCTGGGATGGAAGACAGAATTATTATTTAATTTGTCTGTGAGGATATTAGCAATAACTTTAGTATCAGAGTGGGAAACTCCATTAGAAATAAGCCTGGTATAGTAATGGGCTTAATTTTTAAGTTTTCTAATGTCACTCAATTCCGTTAAATAGAACAGACAAAGTTAAAAGGAGACACCTGTACAGTATACCAAGACATTCTGACCAAAGATATTTAGGGATCATTTCAGGTATGTTTCCTGAACAAATGAACTGTCATGAAAATGTCTAATTAAGTATATTTAGCATAGAGTAAAAAGAGGGTTATCACTGGGGTAGTGCAGGTTCATTACACAGACTCGTCTTGTGTTTTCAAGGATTGCAAATGTCCGGGGCTATTTGTAAATAGTGTACAGCTGCATAAATGCATTCTGTATGCTATCTATAGTATGCAGCCTGTGAGTTACATGACTCATAGACATGGATCACAACAGTCACAGGATGCGTATAAATGAATGGAACTGTTGTTGAGTTGTGTGTCAGGGTTCATAGTACACCACTGTGACTATGTGACTGAATCACTGTAAGACTTGGTAGGGCATTGCAGCGTAGAACAGCTATGGCGTAAGGTTGCCTGTGTATGGCGTGCCTTCTGAAGCTGCTGCTTCCTGCTCTGCTGTACTCTGCTATCATCATGGCATACTGTGATTCATGAAGATATTCCATTCATTAGGCATCACAATCAGGCTGGGATCATTACAGTATTATGACAATGATGGAATCCTTTTCAGTGAGAATTCCCACAGGAGCTCTGCAGCATCATGGGTGAGAGTGGGGACAGTGTGGCTGTGGTAGCATGTTTGTCTGCACCACAGGAAGTTCCGTTCCTCATTGATTTATTTTTATTCTACTGTGCAAAGAAACCTAATCACTGGTGGTGTTGCTCAGCTATGTAGGTTAAGCAACACATCAACAAGAAAGAAAGCATGATCAGGATGGTCAGACAAACTACACTTGCTGCAGGTATATGGTTTTGGTCCTTTAATGTATGCAATTTGGACCTGACTGTATGCAGTCATTGTAATTGCGTTGAATCACATTTAATTCTGGTGGAGGTTTTATTTGCATATGTGGTCCATGTATATGCAGAGCACTGTAGCTACACAATGGAGTAAGATCATGTGTGAGATATTACCCCATTGTAACAGCTATTTTGAATCACACAGGGCTTTGGTACACAGTTGTACTACATACCAACACTATAATTTGGATAATGCTTATTAATCCTACTACAGAGTCTTTAGTGAAGGAAGTGGAAATGCTGTTAAGGTGCCACAGTAGCCATCAGCTGGACCCACTTTAATATCTTGCAGTTGTTATACTTATGTAAGCAGTAATGCAACATTACTGCTATAAGGAAAGGCATCCATCATTGTTAAAGACTGAAAAACGTTCTCCAGTAAAGCTCATATACATGCTTAAGTAGAAAAGATGAGCTGAGATTTATGCAGGTTTGAAGAAAAATCGGTCATATAGCAGCTCAGATTCAGAGACAAACAGAACTTCACTGAAAACAAAACAGTGTCTCACAGTGGGAGCGAGATACTAACAACAAAAAATGAAGAGACCTGAAATTAGGTAAGCACTGATGATCAGTATTAGTATGCACTAAGGCATACACGTACATTGTATAAATAGTAGGAGAATGATTAAAAGGAGACATTATGAGAAAATGTCACATTATCCCTCTGTACAGTCATCTGTTCAGATCCCATCTAATGCCCTCTGTGCATTTGTGTATACCCCACCTCCATAAAGACTATGGCAGTGGGGAAGCTGTAAATAAACTGGAACCTGAAACCATGCAGGGTGTTTACCAGAGAATATGTGAAGAGATGCATAATTATCATTGCATCTATATATCCAAAGAACTGAAGGAGGGATGAAACAGAATAAAATCTTCCAGGATTTAAAGAGAAGTAGTAAAATTCAAGATCAGCATAGTCAGACAAGCTACACCTGCTGTAGTTATATGGTTCTGGTGCTATAATGTATGCAATTTGGACCTGACAGTAAGCAGTCCTTTACTAAAGACTCTGGATGGAATTAATAAGCATTATGCCAAATGATGTAGTGTTGGTACAACTGTGGACCAAAGCCCTGTGTGATTCATAACAGCTGTTACAGAATGGGGTAATATGTCACTCATGGTCTTACTCCATTGCCTAGCTACAGTGCTCTGCGTATACATGGACCACATATGCAAATGAGACTGCCACCAGAACTACATGTGATTCAGAGGAATTTCAATGACTGCATACAGTCAGGTCAGGAAAAAAATATATGTAGAAAACAATAAAGACAGAATTTAAAAATAGGAGGTCAGATAAGGGTTATTTGAAAAAGCATTTCCCTGGAAAGAGTGCTTATGGATACACAAACCATTCTTCATGAGAAAGTTATGGATTTTAAAACAGTGAAGGAATTTAGGAAGGCATAAAAAAACATAGTTATAGTGAGGAGTCAGGGACATAGGATTTTTTGTAATTAACATGCTATCTAGCATTTGGAAAAAAATGGGTAGATACTGTGGGCCATGTGGCCATTATCTGCTGTAGTATGTTTTGGTGTAGCATGAATTTTTATTGTTTGCTGCCCAGAGGTGACTTAAATTCAGCTGTAATATTAACAAATGGCTTATAGGAGATCAACAGCTTTAAATGGTAGTTTGTTTGTCAGAAGTGCAAACATCCTGGCATATAGTAAATGCCCTATACATGTTACTTTAAGTGGTTGTTATGTATCACATAGATGGTTTGTAATACACCTAACTGAAAGTTGTTTTTTATCTTAATCAGTGGATAACAAATCTTAACATTGTGAAGTCCTCTGTGGCAGCCATAGATATAGCTCATTTTACTACTGCCTGTTGATGTCGGACAATTGCTTTGTGGCCAAGTGCATAATAATGTATTCCTGGCCAAATCAAACACTCATCAGTAGAGGTCACTGCTACTGGAAAAATTCCTTTTCCCTGAAATGTGACCTCAGAGTCAATTATCTGGAATACAGAGGTACAGGGAGTGCATCTCACTGCATGGCAGGTGTGGAACACTTTGGGCCCACAAAAGATACACTTTTTTGACATTTGTAGGTAACTATTTTGAAGTTTGTAATTTGGAATGACTTTTGACAAAAAAAATATTTGTGTTGGAGGAACTATCCAAGAACCATGGACTACGTGCTTGAACTAATCAAAGAATATTAGCTAGTAAATGATTGCACACTCCTAGATATATTGGGCTACTGTGGCTTACTGTCATGGCTCATGACAAGTGTCAAAATGATGTAAATCTTTGCCCTATAAGCCTGACTAGCTTGGTCTGCTAGGCTATGGAGCGCATCATCATGGAACTCATTAACAGAGACATTGGGAACCTCCAAACACTGGACCCTACCCAGTTCGGCTTTGTTAAGGGCAAATCATGCCTCCTAAACCTGGTTGACTTCTTTGAGACAGTTACCAAGGCTATAGACAAAGGAAAGGTGGTACACACAGCTTACCTAGACCTCACAAAGGCCTTCGACACCATTCCCCATTCTGGTATTATAGCAAAGCTCACCAGCCTGAACATAAACCCTTATGTCACAAGATGGGTTGCCAACTGGCTCACGGACAGAACCCACATGGTGAGAGTTGCGGGAGCTAGGTCCGACTCTAAACTGGTTACAAGTGGCATTCCCCAGGGCTCAGTCCTAGGACCCCTCTTGTTCAGCATATACTTCTCAGAGGTAGGGGCAAGCACAGGAGGAATATAGCTGACCATGTTCACAGATGACTGCAAACTAGGGGCTATAATTGACTCTCTGGCTGACACAGACATCCTCCAAAAGGGTCTCACTGAGACAAATACCTGGTGCCAAAATCATGGCCTCAAGCTAAATGCCAAAAGTGCACAGTCATCCCCTTTGGAAAAAAACAAAGTACCCACAAACTACCACATAGGTGGTAGTCCTCTAAATACAGAAGATGTAATAAGGGATTTGGGGACCCAAGTAGATAGTAATCTCACCTTTGATAATCACAATGCCAAAGTGGTTAGAAAATCCTTCTACATGGCCCACCTAATCATAAAAGGGTGTACATCCAGATCAAAAGAGGTCATTGTGCCCCACTACTCATCACTCATCAGACCCATCATAGAGTACAATGCCCCATTTAGGATGTACATTACAAGACACCTGCAACAGCTGGAAAGACCACAGAAGTACCTCACTAAGAGGATCACTGGCCTCAAACAGATGCCCTATGCAGCTCGACTGAAGAAACTCCAGCTGTTCTTAGTTGCATACCGCCCACTCAGAGGTGACCGCTGCCTGACATTCAAGGCCATGTCCAACCCAGAATTGATGGACATGCTCCACCTAAAGAAAACCTTATCCCCTCAAGCCACACGCTCTAGGGATCTAAACCTCACCACAACAATAAATAGGACATACTGGAGGGATAGATTCCTGCCCCAGAGACTTCCTATGCTTTGGAACTAGATTCCAATCTACATTAGGCAGAGCTCCTCACTAACACTCTTCAAAAGAAACCTTGACGAGTGGATGAGAAACAGAAAGTTTACCCCGGGGATCACTTCAGTGGCTCTGCTGGACAGAGGCACAGGGAACTAATCTAAGGGGGTGACGAAAGCCAACACATTCTGGCTAGACTTATATATGCCTTCGGGCAGATAGCCTAGTACTTACCTATGAACCTATAAATCTGAAGTGACATATTACAATAACACTGCTCCAGATAGAATGCTGTTGTAAAAATGTTGTAAGTATTGTAAGCATTGATATTCCCTTATGCAGGCAGATATACTTTTTATTATTAGCTGGAGAGGGTTTCTACAAGACAGCTTGGTAACAAGACAGTTATTCAGTCCAATTGGTGTGTAAATGAAGAACTGTGGGCCTGTAAGTCTTTGAAGTTGGCCTGTTGATACAGGGAGAGTTTTTGTCCAGAACAATGGTTCTGGGGAATATGCTTCAGCAAAGGGGAAGACATTTCAGAATAACCTGAAGAAAATTGGATATCTTCCACTAGGAATCCAGAAAGAAAGAAGCAGATTGAAAGCACCTTTTGACTGTGTTAATGCATTAAAACATAGTGATGCCTCCAGACATTTCTCTAGTTACATCCTACTGATGCATCTTGTGAGGATGTGAGTTATTACCAGCTATGCCAGGAGAAGTAGCGTAGCACAGCTAACTGGAATTTTGTAAAGAATTATATGTCATTTGTATATCAAACTGATTTGCACAGAAGCTTGCGATAAAAATGTATTTGTAAAGTTGCTTGTGTAAAAAAATGTATCAACAGTGTGTTCTGCTGGACAGAGGAAGAAATGTACATGTACTTTTGTAACTGTTTAAATGTATATATTGTAACAGAGGATACTGGATGAGAAGATGTCAATTTAGGTGATAAAAATTGTATCTTACAGTTCTTAATACAGCCAAAGACAAAAAGTCTATAGTAGGAAGCTTCCTGCATTGCTATTGGGGTGAACTAATTGCTATTCTGGAAGGGTGGGGGTTTTAAATTGTTTTATGACTTCCAGGAGTGGCAGTAGATCTTAGCAAGGCTCTGTGTGTGTATTACAGACACATGTTATAAATCTTGACAGCTTCTAGCCAAGGGAGGAAGCATGGGAACCAGACGTCAGATGACCAGATGTATGTGATATCATTCTGTAATCCATCACTAAAAACAATATTTAATACTAGATGAGAATAAAGTCTCAGGACACTCTGCTCTTGGAACCTGAAGAGGAAGCATCCCTCACCTACTTCATCTCAACAACCAAGTGGCAAGCAAAGAACTGCTTAGACTCATATGTAAGCTCTCATCTGGATGAACAAAATGCTGCTAACAGTATGTGTGTAACTTGAGTGGTTATTGAGATATTATAAGTTGTTTTCAAAATATTACAAACTTATTTGTTACTGTATATACACACAAAATCCAAACAGCCACTTGTGTAAATGAGATGCTGGAGCAACAGACAATTAGAATTATACACACAACACCATCCAGCGTAACAGCCAACAGCAACAAAAAGTCAGACCACTGCTGAAATATCCAAAAGCAGGTTTAATAGTAGAACAACTGGTAAAAACAGTGAATATGGTTAGCACTTTCGTGGTCTCAAACACCACTTCTTCAGACCTTCATAAAAAATTCTTTACTCTAACAAACCTTCTTTTAAACCATTTCATACAGTCATGAACCTATAAACAAACTTACTCAATTGAACCCAGCTTCCAAGTGTTTAACCCTTGCCTGTCCAATGCTTTAAATTACATTTGCTCAAGCAACTACATATATACACACATGCTCCATAAGATGAGATTATGGAGCATGTGTATATATGTTAAAGTAAAGAATTTTTTATGAAGGTCTGAAGAAGTGGTGTTTGAGACCATGAAAGTGCTAACCATATTCACTGTTTTTACCACTTGTTCTACTATTAAACCTCCTTTTGGATATTTCAGCAGATGTCTGACTTTTCGTTGCCGTTGGCTGTTATGCTGGATGGTGCTGTGTGTTTAATAGTTACTGTGTTTACTGTGACTTATAAAATCCTGTTCAAGACCTAGAACATGAAGAATACTACCACCATAAAAGTAGTAATGAAGCATTTGCAATTTATACTTCTTTCCTAACCCCTGTGGTTCCGCTGGTATGGCATTTATTTGAAATGTGAGGACATAATTTGATTTTATAAAAAAGCTCAGACACCCCTCATTGGAAGTTACAGTGCAAACTTCCTGATCTCAACTGGATGAAATGGGTTAAAACTGGTAGGAGACAACGTTTTATTATTTATTTTTTTCCTTGTGGGACTAACAGAAAATGTTCTTTATGCAATTTTTTCACTCTTATATACGAGAATAATTTTATTGTTTTTTCCTTCTGTTCAATAAATGTTAATTATTTTATGGACTGGTGGTCTCTATTACATTATTTTATACCACACTGCACTGAAAGCAAAAGCTAAAGATTTTAACTTTACTCTTCTCTGGGTTAGCACAGGGTATTGCAAATGTCAGTACATGGCCTTCTTCATTTTTCAGTATTCAGCAAGGATACTAGTAAAAGTTTAATTCACTACATAGCACTCCTGATTATTATGTACATTACTGCTGAATGAGACACAGTTCACAAAAACTACAGTTACCTGAAAAGGTTTCACTGACCTGTGTTTAAGTCATATGAATGCAGAGACAGAGAGACCCTAGACACCCATGAGGAGACTCCTATATCAATCACCACACTAATTAAAACTTACTCTAGTGTTATATAACACTGGAGAAGATGACACTTCTGGTGGATCATTCTGAACATCAAATATAATTAGCAATGTACAGTCATTGAATTGTTTCACCAAATTACACTGTGGAGTGTTAAAGTACTCATCTGACATCACATTTACATTGCTTAATCAGACCATTAATGTCCACCTGCTTTGTGTCCAGAATGGTTTGATGAACAGAGCATGCTAAAACGCAATGTGGCAGAAAAGCAAGAAAACTCAGGGGTATTTGGTTCTCTTGTCAATGTTAGTGACTCCCCTTAAAGAATCAATATTCTCTATTATATAACCATCTCTGATCAGTCAGCCTCCCCAGTCTGACTCTGTGCTTATAAAGAAAAGAAGAAAATGTGCCACTGTTTTTTCATGTTAGATATTGCCTGTAAGTCAAGGTACAAGGTAAAGCAGGCTGCCTGCTTGTCTGGTTTCCTATTGACAATTATAGCTGATGCAGACAATTGAGTTCAATGCTTGCTGTCAGGAAATTATAGTTGACTGCACTCTCTGCACAGGTTGACTTTATATCTACTGACATGTGCCTTATGATATATGACTCACTAATTGTAGCCAAGCTAGTCTCCAGATGTTCCGGCCGGAATGAAGTTTCTGATAACAGCAGAGATGCAGGTAGCATTAATGCATTGCTATGCATTGTGTGAACCAGATATCAGTTTAGGTTTTACTTACAAATGTATTACCAATACTTGTCTCATGTGGCGAGGTGTTTTTATGACCTGTGTTCTCCACTGCCACACCGAGTTATGCTTGTGTATGTCCTGTTTTTCCTTGCTACCACTGTTAAGCACATGATAAATTAATTGTATTATAATGCATAACATGGCAGACAAAAGAACATCAGTGCAACTCTTTGTTAATTTATTATTACGTTGCTCTGAGCCATTGACAGTCTTATTTTAGCTTTGTTATATATACTGGTATCCACCCAGCACTGTTCTTGTACTTTACCTTGGTCACAATTCTTGTTTTCAGTTATTTCAGTTACCTCAGTTTTTTTTTCTTTTTCTTTTTCTTTTTTCCTATTGCATATGCTGAAATGACCACTAGAAAGTAGGCAGCCTGATCTAAATATTGGTGATGTTTTCCCTACTGATAATCTGTCTCTTGTTCAAGAGATTATATAACTAATGATTCAAACATCAAATATGTCTTGGCTTTATTGGAAGCATTGCCTCGAGATAATGAGGTCCCAAAAGAGGACATAGATGAGACAGAAAACAAATGCAGCAACAAAAAGAAAGTGGTTTGTCTTGGCCCACAGACAGAAATTAACCAAAGTTTAGATGATGTAAACATTATACATTTTTGTCAGAAGGTAGCTGCCTGAATATAAAGTGAATATTTTCAATAAGAGTGTTTTTCATTCCAACATATGAATTTGATTTATACCTGGATGTTAAATTATTCTTTGTGAAATAAATATGAAATTGTTTTTTGGCTAGAAAAATTAAAAAATACACAATGACAAATTTAAAAACATGTTTAATTCACTACTACAACCCAATTGGTCGGATTCCTTAAAGTTTGCGGAGTTCTGCAGAGGAATTGTAGATAATCTAGTAATACACAAATATGCCCAAGCATATGGAGAATACCTCAGCATTAGGCAGACATGACCAGTGATATCAGTGCAACCACAATCAATCATGTCAAATATATATCCAGGAAAAGTTGCTCATGAACTAATATATGTATGTGTATCACCAATGCACATCTATGGAATTTATATAAGCTCAATGAAAACTACATTAATGCACACAAAATAATAAATGAAGACAAATATGCATCAACTGTTATATCTGAAAAAGACAAACATCTGTAAACACAGATATTGTTGTAATCCATAGACGGACATATATGAATATACCCCTCACACTCTGCGGAATCTGACATAATCTGCAAAATTTCTAATAAAAAAATTAAGTAAGGTGAAAGGCAATCTCAGCCACTTTGCCATGGCTAACAGCAGATAACAATGGGTGTGGGACATGTGTTGGGAACACAAGTAACACAAACATCCAATAAAATAGGGTGATAGAAAAACAGATATGGGTTGGGGATGAAGAAGGGGGCATATAAGAGGTGGGATGCGATAAGAAAGTCAGTTGGATTGTTACAGTGGCACGGGCAATATTTTTTGTGGGAATAGGCCACATTTTTCTTGAGAGTGGGAAGGGATGGAAAAGAAGTGAAAAGAGGTGGTGGGCAAAAAGGCAGGCACAAACATATAACAAATATCACAAGACATGACAGACCAAGATCAGAAATATACATAAAGAACAGGTAGGGTACACAGACAGCACACATATAGACCATGCAACATGGGTAAAGAAACAATGACAAACAGGTAGGGATGCATACCAGATAAGCTGCTATGTAAAAATACATTTGTACAAAAGCACAAGCCATTGCAGAGATATTACCAGAATGACTATTACCAATGGTAGGTATGTGCTGGAGAACACTAAATGCAGATTGCTGTCATTGCAGTACATAACAGATATTGAATCCAATCATCCACTAAGCTGTCAGCAGTCCAAGTGTAGGATAAGCAACAACAAGGATGAGCAAATCCAGGTTAGGAAATGCTGGAGCAGATAAGTGGAGGGCAGACTAGAACTTTCAAACCTGTATGCGAAAGGCATACAACTAAGCACATTGTCAAACAGCAATACCTCAGCCAAGGATTAATGTGGCTGTGTAATAAATATGTATACACGCCAAAAACACAAAAGAAATTGAGTCCATATGTTGAAGATATATGCCATGCCAAAGACAACATATATGGTGTTCAAGTATACAGCACAGATGTGTGATATGCAATGACATTACATAAGCCAAACTGAAAAAAGGCTCTTCACACATACCCACACCAATGACATGGAATATTAAGTGATTGTTGATATATATATATATATATATATATATATATATATATATATATATATATATATATATATATATATATATATATATAAAATTAATGAAAGCTAAGGAATGCAAGCCTGTACATAGGCAGGAAGCACATATATCTCTGGGTAATCCGGAGCACACAAGTACAGCATACGCACTAATGGAATCTACTTGATTACCAACATCTTGTGTGCAAATGCCTTGTGTGTGTGCGATACTCATGATGGTGGCACAAGGTCATATATTTTTTCTGCATACAGAGGGATTGTGAAGCATTTCAGACGTTTTGATATAGTTTGCTGCTATTTTGGTAACACTTTAGGCTTTCTTTGTTCCCCTGTCATATCAAAGAATGATTCATAAGCCTCAGAGCCTCTTCAATCATAACAGAGGCACTGGTAATATTTTGATATTTTTATAAAGGGGTGCTGTGTTGCTATGCAAGCTATCATTGATGAGATCTCTGTCCTAGTAGTGCATTTGGTGTGACCATAGTGTGTGTCTGCATACTGAATGTCTGTGCACCACACACTATCTTAATAAGAGTTTGGTGTGGCAATAGATTCCGGTCATATTTGTGACACATTGAGACACTAATACCCATCATTCCATAGGTGTTGTTACTCTACTGCATTCTTCTGAGCACAGCATACCCTTTTTCTGGCTTTTGGGTTGTTGGTTATGTTTTACATTGGGTTTAGTCTGCACTTGTTCCAGAATAACTGAATGACAATGCACATTATACTCCATGATTCACTTTTGCGAATTGTAAATAGTGGTGGTAGGAGGTATTTTTTATATACTTACTGTGGATTTGCACTCTTTTTGTTATGTAGTTATGTAAGCAGATGTACACAGAATACTGTGAAGCTATGACTTGTGTGAGGCTCTGGGATTTCATGTATATAAGTCATGTTCAGTTGCATATATTATTTATGAACACCTCCCTTCATACCACAACTTGTGAAGAATAGTTAGTCCCATAGAATTTGAAGAAAGATCAAATGATAGTAATAAGAAGGATGGAAAAAGGCATTGCAGTGATGGTACAAGACATCACTGATTGCATTAGAGCTTAAAAGATCACATGTTTAATTCCAATTATTTTTATAAAATGTTGATAAGAAAACTTTAGATTTTGTGTATAAGGATTACATATGTTTTGAGCAAAACACTCAAAAATTCTTTTTGCAAAATTTTAAAGTCTATTGAAGTAGAATATGTGGTTTTAACATTGTGTAATTATTTTACCAAAAGTATCTATGTCCATAAATTTACCACTCAAACTTCCCAAATGGAGGCTATTAACAATTTATTTCAGCCATTTCTATGGAGTTGGATTATAAACTTGTCCTCTTATTAACAGTGGTTATTTTAAATGTTAATAGTGTGACATCCCACTCTGGGCCAGTAATCAGTGAATCTGAATCCTCACCACTGACACTAGAGAGGGATGTTCACTTAGAACCAAAATAGATACACAAAGTATTTAAAGATGAAGCTCAATGTCATCAATTACAATTTCCCTTAAGAGTACACAGGGACACACTTAGTCCGGGGTCTGGGTTTCTCTCTCTGTCTCCCACCATGTCTCCAGTAAGACTCTCCACTGCACAGCTGTAGAGTTGAGTCCTTAGCCAAATGTCCAAGCCAAGTTCTACAGCACTCTCTCTATGAAAGCAATGCTTTGTGTCCCTGCTCCAAACAGCTGACATGCAAACTCTTTGATATTTGATTTTCACACACACACCTGGAAAAGGCTGGCATGGATTTATTAGCTATGCCCCCTTCTGCCCAGATTATAAGGTAGTTACTGCCACCAGACACTCCAAAGTCAGCTACTTTAAGACTCTTACAAGGGTACCCAATTATGCTGCGTATATTAATATTAGAACAAATGGTTTGACCAACAGCAAAGCTTTCAGAAGCAGCCTTGAGTTGTCACCAAATATATACAAGTACTTTCAGAGATTAAAATATTCTCTAAAGGACCAGCCACAATGAAAAAGTTTAAATATATTTAATAATAAATAATAAAAGAACATGAAAATACTGAATATCTATTTACAATAAACACCATAGTTTCAATCACAGAAAATATTAAAATAACATAGATGAACAGATTCATACAAATACAGAAAAACACTACTTAAATCTCACTATATTTTCCTAACTGATCTATAGAATTACTATTTCCTGGATCACAGTACAGAGACGAAATGATCAGCTTTAACAATTGGCTTAATTACTGGTGTCATTCTAAGGGGATCCAATATCTGTCTGCTTGGGATGACATGCTTGACAAGCCACGCTGCTTCGCAAGGGACGGCTTGCACCTGTCACCCCTGGGCTTCCAGATATTGGCCAAGGCTCTTGCCACCCCCATAGTGCCTTTTTTAGGCAAGGCTCAAAAGACAAACCCACCTCCCTGGAAAACACAAGTGAAAAAAACTAAGGGTAATGCTGCTCAATGCCAGAAGTCTAAACCTCAAGATGCACACTCTCAAAGCCCTCCTCAGTATGGAGAACATCGATGTCTGTGCAGTGACTGAAACCTGGTTCAAGGCTCCTGAGAGCACCCCAGCACTACCAGGTTATACCTCATATCATGCTTTCCGGCCCCAAAACCTGGACCGAACCACAAAAGGAGGGGGAGTATCCATATTCATCAAAGATACCCACACCTCCAGGTTAGTGGCAAGGCACAAAGCATCGGAGACCATCCAGGTGCAACTAACCATAGGCAAAACTGCCCTACAGTTAGTAGCATGCTACAGACCACCCTCTCAAACTCAGGAACCCCACTCAGCCTTCCTGAAGACACTAGAGAGTATGAATGTCTCTCCAAATACCATCATATTGGGAGACTTAACTACCCAAACATAGACTGGGAACATTACTCAAGCCCCAACACCCTAGCCCAAAGGTTCCTAGAACTCATAAACTCAAATGCGATGGAACAACTAGTCACCACTCCCACAAGAGGAGATAATATACTAGACCTGATCATCACAAACATGGGGGCAAAATTCTCCACACCGGAAGTATACCCCTCATTGGTGAGATCAGACCATAAATTAATCTCACTGGAAATCTACATCCCACCCCCACACCTGCACAGAAGACCACAGTGAAGAATTTCTCAAAAGCCGACTTCACACGTCTTATGACTGAAGTGGTATCTTTCAAGGCCCCTGGGCCAGTGGAAACCACAACCCAAACCACTGAATCCTTCATAAATGCCTTCTACGGACACCTTCAAGAATGCATGGATCATGCAATCCCTAATAAAACCAAGACCCATTCCCACAAAGGCAGACATCCTGTCTGGTGGACCCCAGCCATTAACAAACTTTACAACAGGAGGAGGAAGCTACTACATGACAGAGCAAAATCCCCAAAAGGGAAGGCATCTCTGATCAGTGCTAGCAAAAAACTTCGATCACTCATAAAAATCATCCAAGGCCAACTTTGAGAGAAAAATCGCAAAAGACACAAAAGACATTCACAAGGCCTTTTTTAGCTATGTTAGAAACCTGGGTGGAAACTCCCAGATATGCTCAGAGTTAGTCCAGAATGACACAAAATACACTGAACCCACAGATATTACCAACATTCTGGCAGACAGGTTCAGTGTAAATTTCTCCGCCCGCTCTCCCCCAAAAGGAGAAATATCTATCCCAGCAGAGTGTAGCCTCCCTAACATCTCAGATGCCCAGGTGAGAGCCGCCCTCTCCAAAGCTAAAAACACAGCATCAATGGAACTGGACGGTGTCCCGGGCTGCGTGTTACATGAACTCCAAGAGGAACTAAACCCGCACATAAAGCTGCTGTTTAATCTTAGCCTTACTACAGGATACATACCCAAAGAGTGGCGTACAGCAACAGTGGTCCCACTCCACAAAGGAGGTGCTTCTACAGACCCTGGAAATTACCGCTCCATAAGCTTGACGAGCCTGGTCTGCAAAGCTATGGAAAGGATCATTATGGAACTCATAAACAAAGACATTGGGGACCTACAGACATTGGATCCTACCCAATTCGGCTTTGTGAAAGGCAGATCCTACCTTTTGAACCTAGTCGACTTTTTTGAAACAGCCACTAAGGCCATTGATGAGGGTAAGGCAGTTCACACAGCCTACCTTGACCTTGCAAAAGCCTTCAACACAATACCCCACTCGGGCATCATTGACAAACTCACCAGCTTAAATGTAAACCCATATGTCACAAGATGGGTTGCAAACTGGCTCAAGGACAGAACCCACAAGGTCAGAATTGCTGGAGCCATGTCAGACTCTAAGCCAGTCACAAGCGGTGTCCCACAGGGCTCAGTCCTGGGACCCCTCTTGTTCAGCATTTATTTTTCTGAGGTGCAAGCACACATAGGAGGATTGTGGCTGACAAAGTTCGCAGATGACTGCAAACTGGGCGCCATAATTGATACTCCAGCGGACACAGGCATCCTTCAGAAAGGCCTCATAGAAACGGATAATTGGTGCCAGAGCCATGGCCTTAAACTGAACGCCAAAAAATGTATAGTCATACCTTTTGGGAAAAACAAGGTACCCACAAATTACCACATAGGTGGTAATCCATTAAGTACAGAAGAGGTAATAAGGGACCTAGGGACCCAAGTCGACAGTAACCTCTCAATTGACACACACATTGCCAAGGTGGTTAGGAAGACCTTCTATATTGCCCACTTTATCATGAAGGGATTCACATCTAGATCAAGAGAGGTCATTGTGCCCCTGTACTCTTCTCTTATCAGGCCCATGATTGAGTACAATGCCCCATTTGGGATGTATCTTACCCGACACCTGCAGCAGTTAGAAAGACCCCAAAAGTTCCTCACCAAGAAGATAAAGGGTCTCAAACATATGTTATATGCTGCCCGGCTGAAGAAACTCCAGCTCTATTCAGTCACATACCGCCTACTCAGAGCTGATCTATGCCTGACGTACAAGGCCATGTCCAATCTGGAATTAATGGACATGCTCCACCTCAGAAAATCCAAATCCATCAGAGCCACGAGAGCAAGAGATTTGAACCTCAACACAGAAATAAATAGGACGTGCTGGAGGGACATATTCATAACCCAGAGGCTCCCTACACTCTGGAACAGAATCCCAGTCCATGTTAGGCAGAGACCCTCACTAACTCTCTTCAAGAGAAATCTTGACGAGTGGATGGGAGATCGTAGGTTTACCCCGGGGGTCATCTCTGTGTCACTACTAGACAGAGGCACAGTAAACTAAACCCTAAATGGGTGTAGTATTCTCATCCCAAGGGGTGGCGAAAGCCACACACACTCTGGCTAGGCTTGTAAATGCCCTAGGGCAGATAGCCTTGTATGAACCTATGAACCTATGAACTTAATAGAGCAAAGCAAAATGAAGTGGATATGAGATCCTTCTATGTCAGGTTTCAAGAAACAGAGTGCCTTGAGGCTTTTGTCCTAGATTACAGAATGACATCGCATACATCTGGTCATCAGACTTCTGCGTCCCATGTTATTCCCATTGCTAGAAACCGAACCAGAATTTAGCACATATATGTTACCATACACACAGAGCTTTGCTGAGATGTGTAATTGTATTTGGAAACTGTAAAACCATAAAACACTCCCACTCTTCCTACAGATGCTAATAAGCCATTCACTGGCACACTTAGTCTCTGGCTGCAATCAGAACTGTAAGATACAATCTTTATGGCTTAAATTAAGTAATTTTATTTCTTACTATTTTTCAAAGTTAGCTGGACTGAAATTAACTTTTTCTCTCCCAGTATCCTATTTACAACTGTACAGTCTGATATAAATGTATATTTCTTTTCTGTCCACACTGTTGATACATTTTTAACACAAGCAACTTTACAAATACATTTTCAGCACAAGCATCTGTACAAATACGTTTGATATACAAATGACATATAATTCTTTACAGAATTCCAGCTAGCTGTGCTATCATATGTTACACATCCACTGCTCTACTTTTCCTGGCATAGCTGGCAATACCTTACATCATTACAAATAGTTCATGGATATTTTAAGACTCGTTATCTAATAAACAAGTTATGTTTTGTAACTGGTTAAAAATTAGCCACTAGTGATGTAAAGGCAATTATTTATTTATAGTATATCAAAGTAGCCTCAAACAGCCCAATTTTGATTAGAGAGAACATATTTATAGAAAGAAAATATTTTTTTTAGAAGCCTTTGAACAAATGTTCATAAAAAAATATTATTGGCACATGATGGACTGTTATGTCAAGTCATAAGAACCTACATCTGTGTGGGGCAATTATAGGCCTGACCTATGATGATTTTATATTGGTATGATTGGAGGTTACCTATACATATAGCTCTGATTTGAACCCTATCTGTTTTTGGATCACTAGAAATGTGATATTAATTCTTGGAGGATACTTTTTTTTTTAGCACTCAACCCCCAGCCATCAGACCTCGGCAACATTTTATTGACTCATTAATTCCTCATCTAGGGCAAGAACCAGTTCGTTTCTTTACTGAGATGAGACCCTATCACTCCATTCCTTCTCATTTGTGGACAAGATTCAGGCATTGAACAGGCCATCATTCATAAGAGGGGTCCCCTCTTTCCCCACCTAACTCCCTTCCTATGATCGCTGATAGTTTCACATGATGCCATTGCAAAAGGGAAGCTCTGTTTGTAGTCTCTGCATGGCTCCCTGGGTGGGTCCCTTGGCCTATGTGCAGTGTAAACCATGCTGATACAAGAGCTTCTACTAGCAATCCCCTAACACTCCTGTTTGTGGTTAGTAGTGTGACAAGTCATCACTATTGTCCACCTAGGATAGATAAGTTAGTGTCAGCCACACCTTCCACCTTCACTCAATTCTTCCAAAGACTGAGCCAGTAATTATCTTGGATCATCTGGGCTGTAGCCAAAGCTTCATCCACATGTGCCATGGAGCTGAACCAGTATTTGGATAACACTTTTATAATTTGTGAGAGATATTTAACTGAATGAAACAAACTGTGTTTGTGGTAACACCTGTGAATCTGACTTTTCCACTGCAACAAATATCAGTGAAAAGTCAATTTGTTTTTTGGACATTCCATGAATTATTAACGATTAACAATAAATTTATAGAGAAAAGAAACTGGCCAAAATAGTTTAATGCATAAACAACTAGTTATTGTGATCATGTAACCTCGAATGTTTAAAATGTCAGTTTCTAAGTGCATAATGACACGGAAATGAGTAATTCCAAGCAAATTAGTTACATAGAATACAAATATAATGGAAACCAAATAGCTAACTGATTGAGAAAAAAATGGCCTCACTGTGTAGCTACACTTAACCATACTAACATGGAGATTTGTTGTGTACATGGCAGGGACCACGTTAGGAATTGCAGAAGCAGAGAAAGGTTTATGCTTGCTGAAGCATACTATCTAGCAGATATATCATGCCAATTTTGGTATAGAGAGTTTTGTTAAGCCTCAGGTCAGATATATAAATGAGTACTGCTGGAGCCCTTTGCCCAGTTCAACAATAGGAATTAATTCGTTTTACATTAGAGATGAATGCCAATGTAAAACCCCCAAAGCAATGGTAGCCCATTGAAGTTAGAGAGCTGTTGCAGCTTTGCTACTGCTCTCAAGAGCACCAGAACCATACAGCAAGGGGGAAAGAGCCCCCTGCCCACACTTTTATAGCGGCAACTTAATCAACACAGACTTGTCTTTCTTTTAAGGATGTGGTTAATGAAGGACCCAGGTGTCGAACGCTAATGTGGAAAGAATGCGGAAGTTAATACTAGCTGTTCCTTATCACATCACATTATGCTTACCTCCCTCGAGTGTGTTGGAGTTATGCTAACCTCCCCAAGTGCTGATCATTGCTAACAAGGTGCCAGTCTTCCTTACAGTATGGTAAGGAGAGTTTTGCTTTGCTAATACATTATGCCAAATATTAAATGATAATCACTGGTAAACCCAAGGTGGTGATATTTGATTCTCCATTTCTAGCTTGTAAGGAAATGTTTTTTTCATCAGATGAGAAATCAGGAGAGGTCACTATATTTGGACAAATTACCAAAGATGTGTTGTTTATTGTTTACTGTTGATGGTGTTTCTGAGAGTATTTTTTTAGTATTATTATAAGAACATTCTGCTTCCATGATTACTTATGATGAGGGCAGCATTGGTAATGTTAATTTTATCAGTGTTAACATATATATAACATTTTCGCTAAAATGAAGTGGGAAAATAACTTTACAGAAAACACGTTAATATGAATAATTTAGCAATGTATAATAGGTATAATCCAAATCATAATAACAGCAATGTACTGTAAAGCCAGTTTCTTAGCTTAATGCAAAATACTAATGACTCTTTAGAATAGTCTCGACTCATTCATTAGACATGTAGAGATGTGTTTTTTTTTTAAAGAAGATATTCACTTGCACTTCTAAATACACATGTGAAAGAAGTTATGACAGAGTACAATGCATATTTATTTGTCCCATTTTTCAGAAAGTGTTTTAAAGGAAGAACTAAGGTCTTTAAGAAACTGAAAACTCAAAGAGCTTGCTTTGTCACTAAATATATTAGACAGGTAACGTGTTGAGAATATTATAAAACAAAACTGGGATATTTTATTATCTAATAAACAAGTTTTTTTTGGTACTTGACCTTTGCTTGTTTATAAAAGAGCTAAAAACTTAAAGGAAATATTATCTGACCACAAAAATGTCACATTTTACGTGAACACAGTAAGGAATTAGATGATTTAAAATGTTTTAGTTTGTGCAGTTGAATTAACTGCTCCAATGTATTTGTGTATCTTAAAACCAATAACAAATTTTTCTTTTACAGATATTGGGATTTGTATGATATCCGCCTGTTTTTAAATTTTCATTTTTATGTAGGAAAAATAACACAATTTGCATACATACATAGCAGAGCACTTAAGATTAAATTAACTTTCTGAGCATATGGTGTATAATCTTGCGTTCTGCAATGATTGTACACAAATTATGTTCTGTTTTCTGCACATAAAAATGAAAATGAATAGTTTATATTATGAGTTTTATATTGTTATACATTAAACTGTTATAATTGTTACACTAAACTGTTATAATTGTTAAGTGTCTTTGGTTTCTTAGTTTCTTTCTTTCTTCTTTCTTGGTTCATAAATTGCATCAATAAAAATATTTTGAAGAAAAAAGAACACTTAAACAAGGTTAAATGTTGTAATGTAAATAATGCGCCGAACCAGAGTACTTTAATATATGACTACTTAGGTGATAGGTACATGTTTCATATTTTACATATTGTATAGTGGGGGGTATGAGGGAAGACTACAAAAATCAGCCATTACTTGCAAGCAGTAAATGGCAGATATATTTGTCTGCTAACAAAAGTTATTAAAGTCAATATAAATCCAGTGCTGTTTTCATAAAGTTTAAGCAAACTAAAGTTTAATAGTGAATGATGGGAGTATTTTATAAGAACTGCATTGTTTAATCTGAGAAGCTTTTTTTAATGTAAAACTGCACTTATTTATTAATTTATGCTGTCACAGGAAAATGTTTTTCATTAGTTCACTAAGTATTCACTTTGATATTATTTGATGACTAAAAGTGACTTTTAATTTCATGAAGCAGATAAATTATGGGATTCATAGACAAGCAGTCTGGGCCTGCTCAGTACTAAATGGCTTGAAGCATGTAGAGCAACATGGTGCTGACCCAGTGTGAGAGGCATCAGACAGCTCATATCAAGGTGACCATTGCCACTCCATGACCTCAACCATGACTGGATCTGCAGAAGTTTGAGAAACAGAGAGCCGATTAGTGCATACATATCATACACACACATTTGCAGAAACACAATAGTTTGCCATACAGGGCATATGCACACTGCTGCCAGAACAGACTCTCTCCTCTCCTACAACCTCCAAGTATATTTGGCTGCTGCTTTCCAGTCCCTGTAAAAGAAATTATGCACCCCTCAATATACAAGTACAATAAGCCAATAAGAGAAAAACAAAATATCCATCCATCCATCTCTATTTCTAATCTCTACCACCCACTGCTGAAGCAGGTCTGGGTAGTGCTATCACAGGTCATTGTACCGATACTAGCACGGCTTTTCAAAATGGGAGATACCACTGGCATCACTCACCATCCTGACAAGCTTGTGCCAGGCATACACCTCTCCACTTCCTTAAAAGTCCTACAGAGTGCTTAGAGGTGACATGTCTGGCATACAAGGCATCCTCCAATCCGACCCAGTACTGATGGACTTACTGAACATCAGCAAATCAAATGGCATCAGTCCAGGTATATAAACTAAATGTTGTGTGGAGAGATGGATATATATATATATATATATATATCACAGGAGCTACCACTGTTCCAGAACAGACTATGCTTTCAAGTAAAACAAAGCTCATCCCTGTCCATATTCAAATGCAATTTGGATCTAAGGATGGGTGCTAGATTTTATGAATATTAGTCTGAAATTAATTATGTTGTAAATATGCTGAAAGAAAAGGCTTGCTTAAATGCAGAAACAGAGTTTAGTAATATGTGATCAGCAGTCATACTAAATGACCATGGCTTGGAAAAGGAATCTGCTGAATGGACATTTTTCCCTTACAGACTTAAAAACAGGATGTATGCAAGAGCAAAAATATGTTTTTCTGCATGGAAAACAGGATATGGCACAAGAACAGATGTTTTTAAACAAAGATCCAAATAAAATACAGGATGTTCACACTGTCAGAAAAGCTGATCTCTGACAATGTGTTTTCTCAAAAATATGTTTTTCTGCATAAAAAACAGGATATGCTTATCAGCATTGGCACAAGAACAGATGTTCTTAAACACAGATCCAAATAGAATACAGAACAATGTGTTTCCTCAAAAATATGTTTTTCTACATGGACATCAGGACACTGTTACAGGATATTCACACTGTCAGAAAAGCTGGTCTCTTACAAGACATTGTTAAACAAGGAAGCTTAGTATTGTTTCTACAGGATAAGCAATTCTCCAAAAATAGAATACCAAGAGGACTAAAACTGTATATAAAGAGCTGTATAAATCCAGTTATGTTAGAGGTATGGTAGGGTCTCATGTGTCCTAAGGTAAATGTTATATCTCTCACATCATCTGTACTATATGAGATGTAAAGTTGGAACAGTACTTTTAAGCTGCAACGTTTGTCCAGTTTGATTTATTATAAAAGTTATTGGTTACTGCTCTTAAAGACAAGTGCTGCAAAGTATATTCTCTCATCAGTGTATATTCTGCAAGTTTCTGTATGCAACAGACTGTAAATGCAAATATAACCAGACTTTGAATTTTAGCAGAATCCAGCCAGCAAGACTGAGTGTCTTAAGAACACTTCAGATCCATTCCACAGCAAGAAGCAAGCAGCAAGTAAGAGCCATATAATTTTTTCAATGGTGAGCCAGCCAGGAGTCGAACCTACAGTCTTCTGATGAAAATGCACTCCAGGATTGCACCTCATTCCACTAATGGATAGAGGCACTTCCTAAATGCTGCATCTCTTACACAGGTCCCCTCAAATTATCTATGGTATGATCACAGTTATTCTCACTAGGGCTAATATACAATTATCACCCATGGGATAGGCAACACCAATCAGGAAATGTTAATTCAAGCACCAAAAGGGAAACTGGCTAAGCTTAAAATGTCCTCCAAGTGAACCTATGTTGTGGTAATAAATAGTTTTAAAAAACTGCCCTTTTTAGATTACTAAGTGCCTCTCTCACCCCCCCCCCCAAGTCTTCAACAGCTTCTGGCACCTATGACTGCTCTGCCAG
Organism: Protopterus annectens; assembly: GCF_019279795.1. Taxonomy (NCBI): domain Eukaryota; kingdom Metazoa; phylum Chordata; order Ceratodontiformes; family Protopteridae; genus Protopterus; species Protopterus annectens. The sequence continues at coordinate 552,802,321 of NC_056729.1, read as the reverse complement.
TAAGAAGGAAGTGGTACTGAATGTAGAACACAGTATGAAACCACACCGCCTGCAGAACCAAGTTCCATATACAGGTGAAGGTAAACTGCAAGAAAAGGAAAGTCAGTGACGGGGTAGCCTATGCCCACACATATGTGTTTTGTGATTCATCCCCAGTTTACTGTGGGGACTGTGATGATGTGAGGTATTTCCAGCTATGCCAGGAAATGTAGGGCAGTGGATGTGTAACATATGTCTGCATAGCTAATTGGAGTTTTGTAAAGAATTATATGTCATTTGTATATCAAACTGATTTGTACAGGTGCTTATGTTAAAAATGTGCCAACAGTGGGTCCTGCTGGACAGAAAATACAGCTGTATATCAGACTGTATTGTAACTGTTGAAATGAATATACACCAACTTTCAGAAAACAGAGACCAAAACACTGACATCTCAAAATCCTGACAGCTCATTTAGCCGACTTCCACTTAATTGAATATTTACAAGACCAACTACATTGCTACAGCATAGTATGACAAAACTGGTAAGGTATCCCATATGAATAGCGTGCTGTATCTTTAAATTCACATACTTAGTACAGAAGACAACATTGCAGACTTATATGAAGAAGCTTGTATGATACTTAGAAATATTTGCACCACTATAACATCTAAGAAAAGTAAGCACAAATTAATACTACATAGTTACATCTGCCATTTATAAAGATACAGAAACAGAAAAAAGTATTGGTGTTGCAAATCACCCACCCACCAACTAATACCCGAAAACTCAAAGAAAATTCCACTGAATATTTATGACGTAACTGTAGCACCGACATGAATATTCAGCAGAAATTCATAAATTCAAAAAAAACTACTTAATTCCAACTGATACATTCTTGCACTCCCCATGGGGGACTGTGCCCCTCAACCCCATGCAAATTAAGTATACCAACTCCAAGATTGCACTACAGTGTGGAAATGAGCAGAGTTCCTGGTCCACTCAGCTTGGACTGTTGGTATTTAAAATGTTCGGTCTTCTGAACGTCAGTATTATAAAATTTCACGCATGTGAAACTTCAGTATTTTGGTCTCGGTTTTCTGAAAGTCAGTGATATGGTATTTTGATCTTAAAAAGTAGACCCTATAACAGAGGATACTGGAAGAGAAGAGTTTAATCTCAGTCCATCTAACTTTGAAAACCAGTCTGAAATTAAATTACCTGGTTTAGGCCATAAGGATTGTATCTTACAGTTTTGACTGCAACCAGAGACAAAATGTCTGTGAAAACCAGGATTAGGAATCCTACTATATTGTCCTTAGGGGTATACTAATTGCTACCCTGGAAGGGTGGAAGTTTTTGAAATGGTTTTATAGCTTCCAATCTTAGCAAAGCTCTATCCATGTGTATTATCACATATGTGGTAGATTCGCGTCTATATCACGTTATCAAAAGTTTACTTAATTGAATCAATAAAGGTCGAACTTTATTGATCGATTAAGTAAAACATCGAATAACGTAAAAAAAATAAAATAAAAAAAAAAACTAAATGGCGTAGGCAGGGGGGCAAGCCCCCCTGCACCCCCACACCTCCCCTACTTAACTATACCAACTCCGAGACTGCACTACATTGAGGTAAATGGAAATCTCCCCTTACGGAGATTTCCGTTTACTTACGTGATGTTCTTCACTTTCAATATTGTCGTGCCGACAATATCAGACTCGATATTGTCAGCTTATGACAACGTGAAGTAGACCCATAGATTCTGGTTCAGTTTCTAGTAAAGGGGATAGTGTGGGAACCAGAGTCAGATGACCAGATGTATGTGATGTCATTCTGCAATCCAGCAATGAAATGATGCTTTAATACTAGATGAGACAGAAGTCTGAAGGCAGTCTGTTTGTGAAACTTGACAAAGAAAGACCACTCACCCACTTCATCTTGCCTTGCTCTGGTAAGTGAACTAGGGGACAGTAATTCTTTCGATCAGTCAGGAAAATATATTGAGATTAGTTAAGTATTTGTTTTCTGTATTTGTCTGAATCTTTCCATTAGAGTTCTTTTTAATATTTCCTGTGATTTAAACTCTGGTATTTATTATAAATAGATATTTACTATTTTCATGTTCTTTTATTATTTATTATTAAATACATTTAAACTTTTCATTGTGGCTGATCTTTTTTAGAGAATATTTTAACCTTTGAGAATACTTATATTTATATGGTGAGACTGTGGCCACTCCCGAAAGCCTTGCTGGATTGTTCAAACATTAACATTTATATTAGTATTAATTTTACTTAGTATAATTGGGTACCATTGTAAGTGCCTTAGAGTAGCTGGCTATGGAGACTTCTGGTGGCAGTATCTACCTTATAATCTGGGCATAGGGGATAAATCTGTTCCAGTCATTCCCATGTGTGTGTGTGTGTGAAAATCAAATCTCAAAGATTGTGTGTGTCAGCTACTTAGAGCAGGGACACAGAGCACTTGTTTCACATAGAGGGTGGTGGGGGACTTGGCTTGGAACACTTGACTGATGACTCAACTCTATAGCTGAGGTCAATGTGGAGTCTTATTTGGGACCTGGTGAGAGGGAGGAAATCCCAACCCCAGGACAGGAGTGTGTTCCCTGTGTGCTCTTAAGGGAAATTGTGCTTGGTACAGAGATCGACATCTGGGGAAATACTGTGTGTATCTATTTTTGTTCCAAGTGAATGTCCCTTACTGGTGTCATTGGTGAGTACTGAGGGTCCTTGATTACTGGCCTCGAGCAGGGATGTCATATATTGGTGAGCAGTGGTGTGGATATTAATTGAACTTCTGTAGCCAGTAAGCAGTTGCCACTGAAGGTGTATGTACTCTCAGCAGCCACAAGGTAAACATACAGAGTTTTATTTTTACAACAGTTTTTTTTTTTATTATTAGTTTAGTTTAGTCAGGGAAACAGGCAAAGATGTCAGCAGAGGATTATGGCAAGCTGACAAAGAACCAGTTGGCGAAGGTGTGTGAAGCCAAAGGACTGGTGCATGCCAACCTGACTAAAAAGGAAATTATTTCAACCTTAGTCACAGCTGTAGCCCAGACCAGCAACCAGGATGATAACCAGTCTGGAGATGGGGATTTGCAGCCCTCAGAAACAGAACAGTTCATCTTTTCCTCAGATGACTTAAAGACCCACCTGGAATTAAAGATACTTGAACTAGAGGACAAATGTTTGGAATTAGAGTCAGTGGAGAGACTGCAGCATGCAAACAGATGGAATTATAATTAGCAGAGAGACTGCAGCATTTGGAGGCTGAAGAAAATGAGATACTGCAGTGTTTGGAGGTTTAAGAAGATGAAAAGCAGTGCCAACATAAGAGGGAGATAGTGACTTTTTGTCTGGGTCATGGAGGTAATGGGGAAGGGAATAACTGAACCCTAGAAGCAGTAAAAGTCAGTACATTTCTTCCAAAGTTTACAGAGGGTGATAATTTTATTCATATATTTGAAAGAGTATGTAAACAGTATAATGCTGACCAAGGGCTCTGGGTATAGTTTCTGATCTCCTTACTCGATTGTAAAGCTGTAACTGCTGTTTCTAAATTGTCTGATAATGATTGTTTAAACTATGATAAAGTTAAACAATGTTTATTGGAATGTTTTAAATTAACACCTGAAGCTTTCAGAAAAAAAGTTTTGTGAGCCTAGATGCTAGGCAGATGAAAGTGTATGTGATTATTTGCTGAGGTAAGCACTTATTTTCATAGGTGGGTGAGTGGGTATCAGGTCACCACTTTTGAAAGGCTGGCAGACCATTTGGTGAGGGAACAAACCCTTATCACTTTGCCTGAAGACATGAGAATCTGGTTGGCAGACTGGGAGTGTAATTCTGCAGATAAGCTGGGGGAAAGGAGGATCTCTACTTAGCAAGCAGGGCATCACTGCACAAGAAGCAGATACCCAGTGCTGCACATGGATATAAGGGAACATATGCTGGGTAGCCTAAACTACCCCAACAGAGTCCACTAGTAACAGGAGAAGCCACTAGCTCAGGTAAATGGCCAGGATCGAGGTTTAGATGTTTTAAATGAAACCAGTGGGGCCTTGTAGCATACAGATGTCCATGGAAGCAAGGTGGGGAAGCCAGCAAGTGTGAATAACAGTATGCCATTGGTAACTTGTCTAGAGACAACAGGGGTACCAGACTATCACTGAAGTTTATATCCTATCTTAGTGGATGCAAAACAGGTCACTGCTAACAGAGACACAGCCTCTGACATAACCATTCTGAAGCCTGCAGTGGTTAAAGAGCAGCAGCACTTGCTTGCACAGTATACTCCTGTCAGAGCTTTAGGATGGACCCAATTCCAAATGCCTCTGGCCAGCATTCACCTTGACTGGGAGGGTGGAAAAGGAAGCAAGCAAGTAGGTGTATTTTAGGATATCCCTGCAAATGTCTTGATAGGGAATGATTTTGATAATGCAGTACCTTGTGTTCCTGCAGTTACATGTAGTCAGGTTTGGAGACAGACATGTGATTCTGGTAGCCTGGGGGAGACCTAGACAGACCCCACACATGAAGCCAGGGCTGGTGAGGTGGCTATTTCAGGGAGGGAGATACTCTGTAGCAGTTGAGCCTGAAGGTAGGTATTGATGTTCCCTTGGACAGAGTAACTGCAAGGGAAGAGGTGAGTGGTAGTACACAGGCTGACAGTGAGGCACTGCTGTGAGAGGATACCAGACTTCCTGTAGAAGGGAGCTGGGAAGAGCCACAAAAGTAGACCTGAGACAGACTCATCTCTCAGACCCTACACTAAGAGGCCTGAGGGAGGTAGCTAGGGAGGCACCTGATTCTCAAGGAAAAGGGGAGTCTGTATACTGGAGCAAAGGGTTACTGTATAGAGAGTGGACTCCAGAGGGGGTCTAGAGGGTGTGGTAATACAGCAGTTGGCATTGCCTAGCGCCTACCATCTGGCACTTCTAACCGTAGCCCATGACATTTCTTTTGCAGGTCATGTGAGCGTAAAGCATACTAAGATATGTATTATGCATTTTATTGGCCTGGGATTGCAAGGGATGTAACAAGGTACTGTAGGACCTGTGAGCAGTACCAAAAAGTTGGCAAGGCTGGAGACAAGGTCAAAGCTCCTTTGAAGATTTTGCCTGTGATTGAGGAGCCATTTCAGAGAGCAGCTATGGATATTGTGGGCCTCTGAATATGCCAAGCTCCACAGGGAAGAAGTATATCCTGGTGGTAGTAGATTATGTTACTAGATACCCTGAGGTGGTGACTCTGTCTTCTGTTGAGGCAGAAAAGGTGGCAAATGCTTTGATAGAGATCTTCAGCAGGGTAGAAATACTGACTGACAAAGGTTCTAATGTCTTGCAAAACCTGCTGGCTTGTCTGTGGAAACACTGTGGGGTGAAGCTACTAAAGACCACCCCTACCATCCCTAAACTAATTGCCTTGTGGAGAGGTTAAATTATACACTAAAGACCATGCTACTGGCATTTGCAGACCAGTTTAAGAGAGAGTGGGAAAATATCTGCCCCATCTGCTGTTTGCTTGTAGCCTGTACCCCAGGAATCCACAGTTTTTTCACCCTTTGAGTTGCTGTATGGATATAGGGTGAGGGGTCCTTTACATTTCATTCATGATGAGTAGGAGGATGAGTGTGAATCCCAGAAGGAGTCTGTTGTAGCATATGTCCTAACCCTCAGGACAAGGCTCATGGAGCTTCTGGGAGCCCAGGAGAACCTGGCAAGAGTCCAACAGCAGAAAAAGGTCTGGTATGACAGGAATGCTCGAGCCAGAGAGCATGCTGTGGGCAACAGGTGATGGTCCTCATTCCTGTCAGACAAAAAAGCATAAATTCAGGTGCACACATCACCAACATAATTGAATTTATTAAAATAAGACAGCAAACAATACAGACACAAAGCTTTTGAGACAAGCTGTTTATCAATGCTTCAATAGTAGTAGCTGCTGTAGGAATATTGAAAGAACTAATCACTAATTAGTGTCAATTAAAAATAACTAGCTAGCCAATGGGATCCCACAAAAATAAATAAATAACAATTAAAAAACACATGCTCAAACCCAATATCAGACAGCCCAGAACCAAAATATTCCAAAAATTAACAGGTTGTGTGTCTCCTGTCAGCTAAAATAAGCTGCAGGCAGCCTGGGAGGGACCCTTCAAAATGGTAAGGAAGATCAGTGATGTTAGCTACATGGCAAAACTGCTGGGCAAGTGGCAGGAGCACAGACTGTACCATGTTAACATGATGAAACCTTACCATGACAGGGAGGCTCTTGTGCTACGTATTTGCAGTTGGAGGCAGGAGGACTCTGAGGGGGATGTACGGCTACAGTGAGCCAGCCAACAAAATCCCATGTTACTATGGTGGAGTCTGGGTTTGTGGGTGTATGACATGAGAGTGCAGCACTGTAGTGGGGTCAGCAATGCCAATACAGATGGGTTCTCAAGACAGGGTATGGGATAATAGGCTCATTACTCTCAAGCAACATTTCTCAATTGAAAAGGTAGCTTAAGTGTTCAAAGTGAGTAGAGGTGTGATGATGGGAGATACTGCCAGCCATGCCAGGAGAGATAGTGCAATGGATTTGTGAGATATTCCAGCATAGCTAGTAGAATTTTGTAAAAAAATTGTGAGTCATTTGTGTATCAGACTGATTTGTGTAGATGCTTGTGTTTGGGAGTGTGCTTGTGGGGTTGCTTGTGTTGAGGTGTATTGGTGGTATGCCCTGCTGGAGAGAGGGGAAGTGCACATGCATTGTTGCAGCTGAGTTGGATGTGCATGTTTCACCAGAAGATACTGACAGAGCAGAGTTTGAAAACAATCCAGTTGCAGCAAACTTTGAAGTATATCTGAAATTGAATTGCTTTGTGGGTTGAGCCATGGAGATGTTGTCCTATGGTTTTGTATGGATCCAGAGGCTCAGTGTCTGTGCTGGAGAGTGGGTTGTGGCTCCTGTGGGAAGAGTGGAATTGTTTTGTGGTTTTATGACTTGCAGGAGATCTATATGTGTATGTGTGTGGTAGCAAAATCATGCTAAGATCCTTTCAGCTTCTGATGTTGGTGATAGTGTGGGATGTAGGGTCGGTTTATCAAATGTGTGTGATATCATTCTGTAGGCCAAGGGTGATATTTGTATATTGGTAGGAGTTTGCTCTCACCATTCTGCATTCTGTCTTGGATCTGACAACAAGGACCACTCACCCACATTATCTTGCCTTGCTCTATTCAGTAAGTAACTTAACTAGGGAACAGTGATTCTTTTAGTCAGTCATGTATAGATAGTAAGATTAGCTAAATACTGCAGTTCTATAACTGTGTGAAACTTTCCTTCGGTGTTATTTTTAATATTCCCTGTGTCTGAAACTCTGGTGTTTACTGTAAATAGATATTTCATATTTTCTTGTTCTTTTAGCATTTATTATTAAATATATTTAAACATTTCATTGTGGATGGTCATTTTTAGAAAATATTTAAGCTTTGAGAGAATTTGCACTTATTATTTGGTGATAACTCTGGCCACTCCTGAAAACTTTCCTGTTTAGTCAACACTACCTTTTGCATTAATATTAATTTCACTCTGTATAACTGATTACCATTTTAAGAGCCTTATTTATGACTGACTGGTGGCAGTGATAACTACCTTATAGTCTGGGCAGAAGAGGCAACAGCAGGTAATCTGTACCAGCCTTTCCCAGGTGTGTGTGTATGTGTGAAAATTAAATGCCAAAGAGTGTTTGTGTCAGCTACTTGGGGCAGGGATATGAAGCACTGGTTTTGCAGAGAGAGTGCTGGATGATTTGGCTTGGACAGTTGGCTGAGGACCTAACCCTACAGCTGTACCAGTGGGGAGTCATACTGGGGACCTGGAGGGAGACAGCTGAAGAAGTCCAGACCCTGGACTGAGTGTGTTCCCTGTGTGCTCTTAAGAGAAATTGTACTTGATGCAGAGAGTTCTGCACCTGAAAATACTTAGTGTAGCCATTTGTATTCCAAGTGAACATCCCTCTCCTGTGTCAGTGGTGAGGATTCAGGCTCCTTGATTACTGGCCCAGCATGGGGATGTCACACCTGACATGGAGGCAATGTCCTTTCTGAATGCTCAGGGTGAAGCCCTAGGCTGGTGTAAGGAAACAAATATACCCCTTCACCTGTTGCAGGAATAATACCTGCAAAGACTATAGACCGTAGACTATAGACCATAGAAAAAGACAGACATCTGGACTCAGGGGATGAACTAATTAGTCTCACTGGCATCCCCTCTACAGGAGAGCAATCCAGGCACAAGTATGATAACCTGAAAAAGCAGAGGCCTGACCATCTGCCCCAGTGAGTGGCAAAGTCTCAGGAGTGGAGTCCAGACTTCTATAATTAGTATTACATTTTCATTTCTATTGCAATATTAAATATGAAATATAATGTCTAGGTTTACTAGAAAATTCTGTAGGCCTCATTAAAAAATGTGTAATTATAATAAGTATGTCATAATGACCATATACTGTGGTGGTGGTGCTGTAGTAGCGTTGTCACCTCACAGTTAGTCGTTGCCCGTTCGATTCTCAGTTAGAGCGTCTTCTGTGTAGCGACATGCATGAATGGGTGTTCCTTCGTTGAAGGTTGTGCGTTAGGCCCGGCAAGCCAGTACGTAAAAATCTACTGCCAATCATTAGCGGACCAGAGTTCCGCTGTGGCGACCCCTAACCGGGAAAAGCTGAAAGACACAAACAATGTCATAATGACCATATCATGAGCAGGACTACTGCAAAAGTTTACAAATGCTCGCATATGCCATAAATTGAGAAAATGATTGCTGACTAATGTTAGTATAAATACTCTGATAAATAATGTGGTCATATAAGAGCTGCATTTCAGCACAAAGCTTTTATTGTCGCTGTTGCCTACTGCTGCTTATGTTATTGCTACTACTTCTACATTACCTCTTAATAAATGAGTTCACATATACCGGGATTTTGTTCCACAGCATGGGGAGTCTTTGGGAATGAATCTATCCCTCCAACCCTCCTAATAATAGCGTGGTGAGGTTTAAGTCTCCTCCGCCTGTGCTCTGGTTTCATCTGGTGAACTTTTCAGA
>NC_056729.1:552755725-552788225 GCF_019279795.1 Protopterus annectens | reverse complement strand
AGAAAACAATAGATGCTTGAAAGTATAAACCATAGTCAGCATTACTTGTACCAAAGCTAGAACTGTACCTTGAATCTAGACAAAATGTAACACGTATTAGAACTGTACAATTGAAGAATTGAAAAGTTAAGGTGGGTTAAAATAAGCCCAAGGACAGGTTGTTTTTCTCAAAATGTTTTTGCAAGACAGCAAATAATCCGACCATGTCAGCAATAAGTCTGGTAACATTTTCTGTGAAACATTCAGAAAGCTGTGTCCAACTACGTCAGCAATAGAATAGTAACATTTTCTGTGTGACATGAAGAGAACTGTATAAGAATAACATACTGATCATCAAAGAGCCAGACAAATCCTGTACCTACATGCTTTGTCTCCTTGCTGCAAGTAATAAAGGGTGCCTTGCTTGAACCTAACGTGCATTGGTCTTTGAAGTTTTTTCCTTTTACAGATTGGTCCCTCGAGCCGGAACCCTCTCTTCACCTCGGATCAGACGACCAGGTGGTTGAAACCATATGGGGAAGAAACCAAATCGGTTCTTTTTATATGGAAAGTCCTCCGACTGAATTGTTGTTCAAAAGAGGCCAGCCACTTTCTGATCTGTGACTGAAGGACGGGTCTCTGAATCAGTAATCAATCACGTAGGCTCAGGTAAGGTGAATGTACTTTTTTCTGTTTTCTGTTTTAGATCAGGGACTAGATGTGTATTGTTTTTGTCAGATTGCATTTTTGGAAGTCAGGGACAAAAAAGATTACTGTCTTGTCATAGATCAGGAGAAACAGAATAAGTAGGCAGTCATTCTGAAGAGATTATAACAAAATCCGTGGTACCACGTTAAAAATTAAGAGAAGTTACATAACGATCAAAGGGCAAAACAAAATGGGTAATAATTGCACAAGAAGACCCCAAAACCCACCGTTAACGGAAGACGCAAAATATATGCAGTCGCAGTGCGCCGACAATATTAGATATTATTCAAAATGGGTAAATAAATACGAATTCGACGGAAAATTAGAAAAATCCTTGCTTATCAAACTTATCAAACAGCTCAAAAACAATTCCAAGGGTCGGGTAAAAAAGCAACGTCGATTAGGAATTCCTCAGGCACACAGGTGGCTGGAGGAAGTAAACCATAGGGAACAAAAAAAACAAAGATTCAAAAGCAATGCTTTTAGATAAGGAGGACAATAACTTAGTAATAGCATCAGCACCTCTGCCTCCCTTACCAGAATATGAAGCAAGTGAACAGGTTAGTCCACCCCCACTATATCCTGTGGTCACTGAAGATAGAGATATTGTGAAATTAAAACTGACTAAAATTAGAGATCCCATCGGGTCCAGGTCCCGAACAAAGGCAGGTAATTCAGAAGAAGGTATTGAGTTATGGCAAATAGTTAAGAATTCACAATCTATAGGTGAAGAAGAAGAAATATGCCCACTTATAGAAGTAGCCAATCCTCAGGTAGGTCAAGGCAATCAGGACTCAACTATTTTAGTGTATAGACCTTGGACTCCGGAAGACATCCTGAAAGCCATTGAGGGAATTCCCCATCCAAAGGTTAATTTCAGAAAATTCTCAGAAGATTTGCAAGGAATGAGGTTGAGTTATAACCTAAACGAAGAAATAGAAAAAGTAGTTAGACAAATTGTAGGGCCAGATTGGTACATGATTAGTGGGAACTGGAATCCCTGTGATGCTGCACAAAGACCCCTCCCACACAGCAGCGCAGAATTAGACACCAGAGTAAGAGGTCTTACAGACCGCATCTCTGAAAATTGGAAACCTAGGGCAGACTGGACTTGCATTAAACAATGCATCCAACAAGAAGGTGAAAAGTACAGTTGTGTACTCTTACCATAAATGTAGATGTTCAAGTGTGTTCACTGTTGCAGTCATGACTGTAGGGATCTTCCTGCCAGCAGCAGCCCCTGATCGTCCAGAATCCCAAAGTCTGGATCGGGCGTCATTTCCCCAGTTTTTCTTGCCCCAGATGTTAGGTGCCCAGAAAGAAAGGGCTAAAAAAAGAAACCATGCCCAAAACCTCATCAGCCAAAAATACCTCATAACAAAGAAAAAACAAAAGAGGGGATAGGAGGGAGGGTAACCCAGACTGCAACAGTGAATACACTCGAACATCTACATTTATGGTAAGAGTACACAACTGCACTATGTCCTTCGTGGTTCACTGTTGCAGTCATGACTGTAGGGTTGAGTCCCAAAGCTAAGAAAGGGTGGCTGGAGGAAAAACAGAGGGAGCGGTCACAAAACCTTGCAAAACCGCAGAAGCAAAACCTGCCCTGGACTTAGAGTAGATAGGGAGGTTGTAATGCTTAGAAAAAGTATGCACAGAACCCCAAGTAGCAGCTTCCAAAATATCCTTGGTAGGAACCCCACAAAGAAAAGCTGCTGAAGTAGCAGTAGCCTGGGCAGAATGAGTCCTAACATTAACAGGAACTGGATTGCCATGATAAGAGTAACAGAACTTGATGCAATGGGCAATCCACTTGGAAAAAGTTTGCTTAGTGATTGCTTTCCTCTGAACAGTAGGAGCATAAGTGACAAACAACTGATCAGATTTCGGGAATATCTTGGTCTTGTCCAGGTATAGACAAAGCTGTCTGTGCACGTCTAGAGAGTGCAAAAGACTTTCTTCCTCACTTTGAGGATTAGGATAAAAGGTAGGCAAATGAATATACTGATTCAAGGCCACTGCCAAAACCACCTTGGGCATAAATGTGGGATTAGTCCGTAGAGATACCCTGTCCTGATGAAAAATAAGGAAGGGTTCCACAGCCATGAGTGCTTGTAATTCTGAAATTCTTCTAGCAGAGGTAATAGCTAAAAGAAAAGCAGTTTTCCAAGACAAAAATTTTAAATCCATGGAAGCTGCAGGTTAAAAAGGAGACAAAGTTAATTTCTCCAAAACATAGTTAAGATCCTAAGTGGGAACAGGAGCCCTTATAGGGGGCTGAATATTCTTAGCCCTTCTAAGAAATTGTTTAAGTAATGGATGAGAAAAAAATTGGAGGATCCATATCGTAATGTGCAGAAACAGCAGAAGCATGAAGCTTAACAGATGAAAAAGATAGGCCCATATGTAATAACTCTGTCAGATACTGTAAAATCAGAGAAATGTTCGGGACAGAAGAATCACCACCCTGGACTTCACTCCAGGAGCAAAATCTTTTCCATTTTCCCGCATAAGATTTTCTAGTGCTTGGCCGTCTAGGTTCAAGGATTACATCCAATACCTGTTTGGAAAGGGCAGCGGTGCTTACAGACCCTGGATCCGCCAGGCAGCTAGATGCAGAGTCTTGACATGACTGTGCAGTATCTGGCCGTCCCGTTGAGACAGTAGATGAGGGATTTGAGGCAGAATCCAGGGAGGCTCCTGAACCAAGTTCATCAGAGTGGAATATCAGAACTGCCGAGGCCAATTGGGAGCCAGTAGAATCATTTGCGGTCTGCCCTGTTTTATCTTCAGAAGTACCCGAGGTAGAAGAGGAAAGGGAGGAAAAGCATATACTGAGAGGTGTTTCCAACTGAATGAGAGGGCATCCACTTTCCATGCTAGTTTGTGGTTGGTCCTTGTGCAAAATGTTGGAAGTTGATGATTCTGAGGGGGTGCAAAGAGATCTACGTCCGGACATCCCAAGCCTTTATAATCATCCTGACTATCCGAACATCCAACATCCATCCGTATGGATCTGAAATGTGTCTGCTCAATGTGTCTGCCAGATTGTTGTCTTTCCCTGGCAGGAATTGCACCTGCAAGTTGACACTGCAGGTCAGAGCAGTATACCAGAGATTCATGGCTAATCTGCACAGGGGATAAGAGTGAGAGCCCCCCTGCTTGTTGATGTACCACATCACTGTAGTGTTGTCTGTCTGTATCAACAATTGACCTGGTAGAAGAAGGTCCCTGAAGGCTATCAGGGCATTCTGCACAGCTAGCATCTCCTTCAAATTTATGTGCAGGTGCGTTTGCTCCTTCGTCCAAACACCCTGAAGACATCTACTGTGCATGTGGGCTCCACAGGCATAATCTGAAGTATCCATTGTCAAACCTTGGCTGGTTGGCGGAGGACAAAAATGCTTCCCTGTGTTCTGTAGACAGGCTTCGGCCCACCAAAGAAACTCTCACTGGAGACAAGGCAAAATCGTGACCACTGTTTCCAAACTGTGATAATGCTGAGACCAGACACTCTTGAGGTACCACTGCAGTTTCCTCATATGCAGCCTTGCATATGGTATTAGCAGAATGCAGGAGGCCATGTAACCCAAAGCCTGCAGAATTTTTCTTGCAGTTAGCTGTTTCATTGAAGCCAGGCGTCGGAAAAAAGAAGCCAGTTGCACTTTTTTGTCTGGTGTCAAGGAAGCCATCTGGGTTGAAGTACTCAGAAGAGCACCCAGGAAAGTAATCTGTTGTGAGGGTACCAGATTTGATTTCTTTAGATTCACTGTGAAACTGAGGCACTGAAGAAGATGCTGCACAAAAGCTAGATGCCGAAGTAGAGTGTCTTTGTCGTCCGCTTGAATAAGACAGTCGTCCAGATAAGGGTAAATTTGAATCCCCTTCTGTCTGCAAAATGCCATTATTGGTGCCAGGCACTTCGTAAAGACCCTGGGCACAGTAGATAAGCCAAAGGGCAGCACAGAGAACTGGTAATGTTTCGAGCCCACTTTGAAGCACAGATACCTTCTGCACTCTTGCCGTATAGGTATATGCAGGTAAGCTTCTTTTAAGTCCAAAGTCACCATCCAAGCATTCTTGCCCAACATAGGCAGCAGCTGCTGCAGAGTGAGCATCTTGAATTTTGGTATATCTAGGAAGGTGTTTAGTACAGAGAGGTCCAGGATTGGTCTCCATGAATTTTTCTTCCTGGGAACCAGGAAAAGTCTGGAATAAAAACCTTGCCCTATTTCTAAATTTGGCACCAATTCTATGGCCCTCATAGCCAGGAGGGACTGAACCTCCCGTTGTGCCTCTGCCCACTAATGATTTGGCAGGTCTGGCCAACCGTTCGGTGTTGGCAAGGTGTGGAAATGAAATCTGTAACCTCCTGAGACTATGTCCAGAACCCACTTGTCCCGGGTTATGTGGCTCCAATTTTGATAAAAAAGAGAAATCTTTCCCCCCAAAGGTGCTTCCAGGAGAGGAGCCCCTGGGACCAGAAAGGGAGAGTCATAAAGACTGTCTTCGGTAAGGTTGAGACTTATCTTCACCTCCCTTGGGAGAGGGGGCACTCCACTGCCTATTCCGAAAATGGGTCTGCACCTGTCCCCTACCTCTGGAACGCCTGAATCTGCCTCTCTGAGACATGTCCGAGCCCGGAAAGGACCAAGATTTAGCTGGCCAGTGTCTGCTAAATCTAGGAGGTTGTACCTGTAGAAAATCCTTAACCATCTGCATAGATTTGGCTTTGTCTTCCATTTTCTTCAATACCTCTTCAGCTTTGGACCCAAACAGAACATCGTGCTGCAAAGTGGCATCCAAAAGTTTGGCTTTAACCTGATCCAGCAAGCTTTGTTCTTTTAACTAAGCATGTCTTCTAATAACAGTGCCAGTTGTAGCAGCCCTACAAGAAGCTTCCAAAGAATCAAAACCACAATACAGGGTATGTTTACCCACCTGTTCAATAGCATGCAATAAATCCTGTAACTCCTGATTATCCGCACCAATAGACACAGCTGACATATTTTGTTTAAATACAGACAAAAGGTATTGCTGATACTTCAGCAGATGAAATTGACAGTTCAAAGCCCTAATAGACAATGTAGCAGAAGTATAAACTTTTTTACCCCATCTCTCCAAAGCCATGGACTCTCGGTCAAAGGGAATAGGATTTTTAGCAGAGGCCGCTTTAACACCCTTAGGACCTTGAGAAATAGTTTCCGGATCAGGCGAAAGGTTCCTAAAAAGAAATTTGTGAGAATCTGGAACCCTATAATACCTATCTGGTTTGGCCGGAGTAGGGGGAAAAGAATCAGGAGAGAGAGAAACTTCTGAAAAAACATCATCAACAATGTCTAATACAGGGGGAATAGTCAGAGGCTTATGCTGTGGGAGAAGAAGAAAATCCCTAAGCCTTTTCTTGGATTCAGAGAATTCCTGCTCTTCCCATTGAAAATGCACCCTCATATCATGCAAAGTTTCACCAAAAGAATAATCCTCAGGAGGAGAGGCTGAAGGAAAGGAATCTTCAGCATCAGAATCCTCATAAAAAGGAAAGGAATAATCCTGCTCAAGGGAAGAAGCAGAAAAAACAGAAATTTGGTCTGAAGAATCAAAATCGGACTGTAATCTAGGCTTCTTGTCAGGAGGGGGATGAGAACCCCTGATCATAGTTAAGAGATCTTCAGCCATCCTAAGCATCTGCCTCTGATGCCTAAGACCCTGATCAAAAGGTTCCTGTGCTTGCCATTTCACTTTAGCTGGAGCCTTAGACTTTGTCTTTGACTGCAAAACTGAATCCACATTTACAGGAAGCTGTGAAGGCCTGAGAACTCCCTCAGAAGCCGGTACCTGCCTACCGGCTCTGGACCCAACTGAGGGAGCAGTATCTGAAGGTCCAGCCCCTGGCAATTCTGAAGACCCCATCAGCTCCACACTGGATTAGGTACAGGCAATTGGTTCAAAAGAGGCGGACGACAGGGGCTGCAAAGGCGCCTCACTGATGACCATCGAACCAGCAACTGGCAATAACTGAGTAACATCCTTTGCTGTGGACCACGGAGGCCTGTCTGCATCCCTGCGCCTCTTACACACCACAGAAGTAGAAAAAGAATTCTGAAGACATGTTATAATTTAACCTTTTTCCAAAATAGTAAAAGTAGTAAAAGGCAAAGTTATATCTATGCCTAATAGTACGCTGATTAAATCTAGCACAAAATGCACAATTAGCAACGTCGTGGTCAGGACCCAGGCAGGGAATACAGTAAGAGTGAAAATCCCTATGAGGTATTTGCTTCCCACAAGAAATACAATTATTAACTTTTTCTGACATCTGACTGGAGCAAGAAAAAGACCTCCCCAACAGGGTACTTATCTTTAAAAAATGAAAATCCAGGGATTAAATCCAAAAACAAACAGGAACAGGCCAACCGGTGTCAGTGAACTGCAAAGGGCACCGCGCGGCAAGAAAGACTGGGGAAATGGCATCAGCTGAGGTCTTTGTACTTCCGGTGCATTGATTTCAGGATAAAAGCGACCTCAGCTGATGCCTGATCCAGACTTTGGGATTCTGGCTGATCGGGGGCTGCTGCTGGCAGGAAGAACCCTACAGTCATGACTGCAACAGTGAACCATGAAGGACATCAATTGATCGGTATTATGCCAGATTGTTAGAATGTTTTAATAACCACTGTGGAATGCAGGTTCCTGAAGATCAAACACAAGATTCCACATATGAACAGCAGTTAAAGAATGTATTTTTAAAGGAAAACTCCGGGCTCAGTCAGAATTTAATTCAACCCCGAGTACTCTTATTTCCCTGTAAACTGATCCAGCCATCAGCAATTACCAAAATGCACGAAGAAGTTTGTCACTTGTTCATTTCTGCTTTTCCCTAGTGTAGGGTAGGAAAGCCCATCCCCCGTTCTTTGCTATCGCATTCTTTCCTTTGGAATTGGTCACCTCCTTCGTGACGTACCTTCGACATAGCTAAATCGGTAGTTCCCTCTCCAGCTGATCCTCCCACATTGTGGCATCACCATTATCTAGGTCAGCCCTTATCACGTAGTGTAACGACCACTGTTTCAGCCCGGAATAAAAACAGCATCGGATCAAATATTTCAGCAAAACTACAAGCAAAGTCCCTTGGAAACCCTAAACTTTTGCTAACGGTAAGTTCCTATAAGTACGTGCATAATTCTGCCGCATAAACATTCATAGTATTATTTAGTTCGTGTTCTGTTCTGTTAAATTACATTTTACTGCAAATTTTTCCTAGCTTTAGTAGTCCTTTTTAGTGAAATTTTAGTGAAATTCATGCTGTGCGATATGTGCATGTATATGTGTCTGCGTGACCCAGCAATGTGTGTGAATGCCGAACCGATGGTTTGTGTGTATGGGAGCGAGTTTTCGATGCATGAGTGACTGCATGTCAGAATGAGTGTGTGTAAGCAGAATGTCTGTGTGCGTGTGAGAGAGAGACTGGTGGTATCTGGTTTGGGTGCCAGAGACAGGAACTGCCTTAATTTTTTTTTTTCATCCCCCGAAAACAGCAAGCTGATATAGTTTTAAACGTAATAAGCTGATCCCTTCAGATGTATCGATCGGCTTATTACTGCGCCCTCCTTTTTTTTTTTTTTTTTGTTGTTTTTAGCACACAGTCAACTCCTAATATTGAAATAGAATCCTGGAAGAGAATGATTTGGAAAAGAGTTGCACTTCTAGTCTTTACTGCCTTGCGAGCCTGTCTTGCTGTAACGAGAGACTAAATCAACAGGATTTCAAGTAGTCATGAAGGGCATAATTAGCGACAGTCATTGCAAGAGATGAAGCTGCAAAATTTTTCATTAGAATGCTACTTAACACACTGAAAAGCAAAACAACCAGAGGAAAAATGAATGGTTTGTTTGTTTGAACTTTTTACCCATTGGTTTGAATATTCATCAAGTCTGGACATGTTTGCCTTTACCGAGTTTATATGATCTCTACGTTATTGCAGCTGCAACTGCATACTGCCAATCTGTTTAATCATGCATATTGTTCACAATCCATTCAGCCCAATCAGTTCATTTGAAAGATTGTAGATGTTGTTTTGATAAATGCTACCAAATGTATACACTTAAGTAGTTTCATTTTGTGACAAGAATAAATCAGTAGTCAAACTTTACATTTTGATATATAGCCCTCAAACCTAGTGCTCTAAATATACCCTCAGATGTAACATTATATTATGCTCTAGTAATATGCTTGAACAGGAACCCTTTGTCATTTAGCAAGCTTTTCAGTAAGTTGTTATCTACAGTAACAGCAATGCTTAAAGTACTGTCTTGTGCAGAATCAGTATGCACTACAGACATGTAAGTAATATTTTGTAAATAATTGTTTAGCTATGAACTTTGAATTTGTGGCTGAACACTCAGTAGTTTTCCTTGCATCAATCAGATCCTTTATCCTTTCTCTCAGTTTACACACTTGAGGGGAGGGAGTCAGCAATCCTTATTACTTGTGCTCTGTTTGTTTTTTACATGGCAGCAACTAATAAGGCAAGAAGAATGATGTGGCATGCTGCAGGCATGCAAGCCTTATTGACATTTGAACCTAAAAATAATACAACATGGTATATCTCTCAAGTATACCTCACTATGAGGAGTGTACCTCATTTGGGGGTCTCAAAAGTTCATGTTGCTTGAAGTTCCATTCTGAAAGGGTCTGATGCACATTCTGTGTTAGGAATTTTTTCTACTCATATCCATCGTAAATAGAAACAAATCATGTTAGCTCATTAAAATATAATTTATTATAAGTAAAACCAGTATATTTTAGCCATACTATGACCTTCCTATTTGAAGTTGTTAGTAAGCCGTTAGTACATGCTCCACATTTTTGGCAATTTCTTCCACATTATGAGGGTGGGTGTTCCTTGTTTTTGGGGATGGAAGGTTGAGAGCTATTGTACATTGATTATATAGGCATTAGGCAGCAGGAATGTGTAAAGCACAGCCTCTATGAGTGAAATGGGGAGGGGACTTTGCTTTAGAATCCATTATGATGAATTTTGCATTCAGTGATATTATCTTATTTACAGTTTAGTATTCACATTTGTTTTATTGCCTTTTTATATTGAGTACTGTTATTCAGCCTTGTCACTGAATGGCTGTTAGCAGAGCAAACTATGTGCATCTGCAGACTCATACAATATAATGCTCCAGGCAAATGATTATTATTATTTCTTAATTAAAAATACAGTAGCAGAATACTGCAATATGTTAAACCGGACAAGCCAAAAGATTAACCCGGAGCATTGGAGCAGGATGCTTGTGTGTGTGTGTGTGTGTGTGTGTGTGTGTGTGTGTGTGTGTGTGTGTGTGTGTGTGTGTTTGCTGAACCACATTTATAGATTTTATCTTATAAACACAACCAAATTTATATAATCTAGTGGAGTAAGTGTGTGTGTGTTTGCTGAAACCACATTTACAGATTTTTATCTTATAAACACAACCAAATTTATATAATCTAGTGGAGTAAGTGTGTGTGCCTGTCTGTCTGTCTTCTGTCTGTGTCTCTTATGACACATTATCTACATTTGTATATTTACACATATTTTTCTCTCCTATTATGTCTGTGTGTGTGTGTGTGTGTGTGTGTGTGTGTGTGTGTGTGTGTGTGTGTGTGTGTGTGTGTGTGTGTGTTTGATGAAATCAGTTTTATAGACCTTGCTTTACTAAACAGAACCACATGTATATAACCCATTGTAATGTGTGTGTGTCTGTCTGCTGTCTGTGTGTTTAAGCATGTATGTCTGACACATTATCTGCATTTCTGTGAGTGCATATTTGCTGTCTTCTTTCATGTCTTTGTTTGTGTGTGTGTGTGCATGTGTGCGTGTGTGTATTAAATACATCCGCACCTGTCCAGATAATGTATGCAAGTATACAGATTTACAAAATGGGTTTGCAAAATAATTAAAATGTATAACAATATGTGAACAAGTATTAATGCACCTGTGAAGTAAACACCCATCTTAAACCATGAAAACTCCAAATGCATACCTTAATTATTAATTACATTAGTGAAAGGTAAATCCCGTTTATTTATTATTAACTGTTTGTTTATTAGGTTGGAACCGCTTTCAGATATGGTTTGGGCCCAATAGCAACAATGGCAATATCAGAATTAGCAGGAAAATTCAAAGAACAAAACAACAAAAGCAGATGAAATATAGTAACGATGTGGGTTCCTATTACGTGATCGAAATAATAAAACTTCGAACACCACAAGATCGAACTTGTATTTTTGAAGTTTTGTAATTTCGAACACAAAAAAAAAAAAACGGACAGTAAGTAACTGTCATAAGCAAGGGGGCAAGCCCCCCATGCACCTCCCACAACCCCTGCTCTTTAAATATACCAACTCCGAGATTGCACTACAGTGTGGAAAAGGAATATTTCCCTATACTGCACTGTAGTGCGATCTCGAAGTTGGTATATTATATTATAACAGTTATTGAGCTTTTTTTTTTTAATTTGAATTGCTGAAACTTCAAACATTTGTGTTCAATGTTTTCAGGTTCGAGAGATTCAATAACAGCTCCTAATTTGCAATCATCTGCACATTTAATCAGCCAAAGACCACTGACATTGGCCTTTACTTATGAGAAGTAAATGCCAAAAAGGAGTGGTCCAGGGATTGATCCCTGAGGGACTCCACTTGTGACTGGTCTCTTTGTAGAGGTGGACTCCCCAATTCTACTTTATATATATATATATATATATATATATATATATATATATATATATATATATATATATATATATATATATATATATATATATATATATATATAGTCACGATATATATAGATACATATCCCTTATTTAAATCCTTCATTAGAATTGGTCAACATCACATTCATTGTTCATGCAAACAAATTGCTGCTTAAAGGACATCCCTGTCTGGCACCTTTTTGCATTCTTTATTTCTTTTCACCCAGCCATTTAGCACAGTGCTTACAAAGCTATTTTCATAAGCTGAATTTATAAAATGCATTATATCCTTGTGTACTACATCCCACAATTAATTATGTATATTGCTATTGAATGCTTTCTCTAAGTCACATCCCATAACTCTTACCCCCATCATCTACATCTACAATATTATATACCAGGTCTATATCATAACCTATAATTCTTACCCCATTATCTGTAGTTATAATACTATGCCAGTTCCTTGAATATTGGCAATAATTCTTTAACCTGCCTTTCAAATGTTATTTTTATTATAAATATTATTTAATATAATCAGACTCCATCATCATCATCATCATCTTCTTTCGACTGTTCTCATTAGGTGGTCGCCACAACGGGTCATCTGTTTCCATTTCTTCCTGTCCTCTGCATCTTGCTCTGTCACACCAACCACCTGCATGTCCTCTCTCACCACATCCATAAATCTGATCTTAGGCCTTCCTCTTTTCCTGTTACATGGTAGCTTCATCCTTAGCATCTATTTCCCAACATACTCAGCATCCCTCCTCAGCACATGTCCAAACCAATGTAATCTTGCCTCTCTGGCTTTGTCTCCAAACCTTCCAACCTGGGCTGACCCTCTAATACGCTTATTCCTAATCCTGTCCATCCTCGTCACACCCAGTATCCCATCTAATCTCACCTTTAGGCCCATTCATCCTGCCTGTATTCATCCCCTCCAGGAGACCTTCCACACCTTCCCCCTGCAGGGTGTCCCCTGTTCCTCAGATTCCTCTCCTGAGCTTCCCATGGGAGAGGTTCATCAGAAGAAAAAGTGCAAGAGGAAATATTTGGACTCATCTTTGGAGTCCTTGATGGAAGACACCAATTTTGATGTGGGAGAAGGGTCCCCTCAATCTCACCCTGATGACATCTTCTTTGCAGATATTTTAGAAATTCTGAAGCAAAGTGGTGAATGGTCATCTCAAGCCCTTTCTTCTATGAAGTCAGTGTTCCTGGAGCCCTTCTAGATGAGCCTATTTCCTGGGTGAGCCCAATGGCGGATATACTTATTGATCTAGTTTCACAGCAGGTGTGGAAGGATCCAGTCACCACAGAGCCCATACCAAAGCATGCAGACCAGTACCTCAATCCACCTACCGATCACTTGCACTGGAGCAATGGTATCCCCATTGATGCCATTGTGGTGACAGCAGCCACTAAGAAGGAGGTAGAGCCCCCCCCCCAAAAAAAAGGAGTCTCAGGTGTTGGACAGACATGGGAAGCATGTTTATGGTTCAGCAGCCTCTATACAGAGCACTGAATTACTTGACAGGACACTTGAAGGTTGACTGCAATATTTGCACGCCCTTTAATCCCTACAGCCTATCAGACTGCAAAAATGAACTGATTTAAACAGGTCTACCTGCTTCTGTGGCTCAAAACCCATTAAAATCTGTGACCACCGAAGAATTCAAGAAGCATTCTAACTCAGCATCCCCAGGGGCTAAGGTCCTCTGTTCGAGAAGAGGGGCAAACTATGTAATGCATTTATGAAAGGGGTTTTCTTGCTTAGGCCTTCCCTCCTTGGGATCTCATCATTGTCCTTCAAGGTCTTATGCAGAAAACCTTTGAACCTGCTGATTCCTGTGACATGAAGTTTCTATCTTGGAAAAAAATTTGCTCGTGGCCATTACTTCAACCAAGAGAATATCAAACACTCTACCTGCTTGCTTCCATGCCACTCTTCCATACCTCTAAACTATCCATATTTTCGCAGAATGTCCAGATTTTTGCTTCTTATTTTTGAATTGTTCCTTATAAAATTTGTGGGATTTTTTTGTCAAATCAATGGGATGATCTGAGGATTGACGTCACCAAATAATGACATACATTTGAATTTCAGATTTCAAATCCTTCATAACATATATGTTAACACAACCCCTGTTACTCTAACAACTTTCTAGGTTTGTAAGAGCAATATTTAAAATCTTTACCTATGTTTGGGCATTTGTCCCCCTATTTTGTCATGCTTTGTCCAGATTTCTTGCATTTCGAGGTTGAGAGGTCTGCACTCTTCCCATTCCAAGTGAACTCTTAAGTTCAGAGAGCAACTGCTGAGTAGGACGGGTGTTACAAATCGTGTTCATATCCCAAATAAGTAATGTCTATTTGCAATACACTGTTAAGGCCAATCACCCCTTGCACATTATTTGGTGGTCAGCAGTGTAGACACAGAGTACATCCTGACCATCACATATTAAATTGGTGGCAGAGGTGCTATTATATGCCTTTGGGATTACAGATGGCTTGAATCACATGCCAAGATATTAAAATATTGGAACACTGACAGATTGGAATATTGGATGCCTACAAAAAAAAATTAAGTGGGCTGACTGATTCAGCCTCTGAGGGTCCCAAGAAACACACAGTATTATTTTATAGTCTTAAGCTACAGTTTCTTTGAGTGCATACTTTTCATTCGCCTACTAAACAACTCTGAGTCACTTAACCTGTTAATGCTCTTTTGAAAATGAAGAACTGGGTTGGGCTCCTCAAATAGCATGCGTATTAACTACATATAAACCCATAAAATAAAAGAAGCAGAGGCTTGGATATTTGGGACAGCATGTGACCAAGATTTGACAGAGTGGACTGAATCTTTGCCTTTATGGTTCTTTAAGTAATGCAGCTTCTGAACGAATAACAGGAATACCTACCAAATCAAGCAGCCAGAAAGTACAGTTTTGTACCTACCATAAATGTAGATGTTCGAGTGCTCATACAGCTGCAGTAATTACAGATGGGGTTATCCTGCCGTTAGGCGGGTCCTCAGTTGGCTGAATTCCAAAGTCTAGGTCTGGTGTCAGTTGTCGTCGCTTCTTCCCTGACGTCAGCGCGGCAGGGGTATAAAAGAGGCAGCAGACGCCATCTTCTTCAGTTTTTCTTGCCCCAGATGTCAGGTGCCCCCAGAAGGAAGGCAAAACATAAATTTATGTAATCATGCAATATATAATAATCAGAAAACATTAGTTGCAAGCAAATACACCATAAAAGAATACCCCAAATAGGTTGTATGAGAAGGTGTTTGTCATAAAGCCTGTCCTAAGAGTGGACGGAGGGGGGGGGGTAACCTGGACTGCAACTGTATGAGCACTCGAACATCTACATTTATGGTAGGTACAAAACTGTACTATGTTCATCGTGCATACAGCTGCAGTCATTACAGATGGGAAGAATCCCAAAGCTAAGTAGGGGTGGCAGGCACTAAGTGGAACTAGGAGGAGCAAGGATGCCCTGCAAGACTGCTGTGGCAAATCCCGCTCTAGATTTAGAGTATAGTGGATGGTGATAGTGCTTGGAGAAAGTGTGCACTGAACTCCAAGTGGCTGCTTCCAAAATGTCCTTGGTAGGAACCCCCCTGAGGAAAGCTGCAGAGGTAGCTGTGGCCCTGGTGGAGTGGGATCTGATGCTTGTAGGCACAGTTTTTCCATGAAATGAGTAACAAAAGCGTATGCAGTGGGCTATCCATTTTGAGAATGTCTGTTTGGAAATAGCCTTTCCTTGAGCACCTGTAGCATAGGACACAAAGAGTTGCTCGGATTTCCTGAATGGCTTTGTCCTGTCCAAATAATAATGAAGTTGTCTGTGAACATCCAAGGAATGTAGTAGTCTTTCCCCTTTGTTTTGTGGATTAGGATAAAAGGTAGGTAAGTGGATAGTCTGATTCAAGGCTACACTGGATACTACCTTTGGCATAAAGGTAGGGTTGGTTCGTAAGGAAACTCTGTCCTGATGGAAAATGATGAAAGGTTGCACAGCCATGAGGGCCTGTAGCTCCAAAACCCTGCGTGCTGAGGTGATAGCCAGAAGGAAGGCTGTTTTCCATGACAAGTATTGTAGTTCTGTTGAAGAAGCTGGCTCAAAGGGAGGAAGGGTCAGCTTATACAAAACGAAGTTGAGGTCCCAAGCAGTTACTGGTGGTTTCCTTGGGGGTTTTATATTCTTTGCCCCTCTGAGGAACTGCCTTAAGAGAGGATGAGAGAATAAAGGAGGATCTGTGTTGTATTGTGCAAAAATGGCTGAAGCGTGGATTTTGATGGAGGAGAAGGACAGTCCACTGTTTAACATCTCAGCTAGGTACTGTAAAATTTGAGGTAAATTTATTACCCAAGGATTCTGGCCCTTTTCTTGATTCCAGGCACAAAATCGTTTCCATTTGGCGGAGTAGGCTTTTCTAGTAGAAGGTCTTCTGGCCTCCAGGATGACGTCCTGCACCTCCTTGGAGAGGATGGTCTGTTGGGAAATCAAGGAATTCTCCATGCAGCTAGATTTAGAGTTTTGAGCTGGCTGTGAAGGGTCTTGTAGTTGTGCTGGGACAACAGAAGAGGGACTAGAGGTAGGATCCATGGTGGGGACTGTGTCAGGCTCTTCAGGAGCGGATACCAGTATTGTCTTGGCCAATCTGGAGCAATGAGAATCATTTTCGGCCTCTCTGCTCTGGCTTTTAATAGAACTTTGGGCAGCAGAGGAAGAAGCAGAAAGGCATAGACTGTCAACGTTGTCCAATTGAAAGAAAGTGCGTCCACTTTCCAGGCCTGTGGATGATAGGTCCTTGAACAAAATTTTTTCAACTGGTAATTTCTGTGGGTAGCAAAGAGATCTATGTCTGGCTGTCCCCATGCCTGAGTTATCTTTAAAATTTAAAATTGTTTATATAAGTTCTACACTCTGGCCGTGTGTCAGTACTTGTGCGGTTTTATTTTACTTGTATTATAAGATATATGATAAATATATGTGTGTGTGTGTGTGTGTGTGTGTGTGTGTGTGTGTGTGTGTGTGTGTGTGTGTGTGTGTGTGTGTGTGTAATATAGATGTGTATATACCTGTGTATGTGTGTGCATCCATCCACAACCCCTTTTACCCATTTATGTAGATGGGATCAGCCGGTCAGGTTGTCACATCACCAGTGACAATCTAGAGCATGGCTTACACCACTGGGGAATTAGCCCTACCACATGCATGTATGTGTGTTTGTGTGTGTGTGTATATGTATACACACACACACACACATATATATATATATATATATATATATATATATATATATATATATATATATATCAGTAGATAGATATATGCATAGACTATATATAGACACACACACATATATGTATGTGTGTGTGTGTGTGTGTGTGTGTGTGTGTGTGTGTGTGTGTGTGTGTGTGTGTGTATATTTATATATATGTGTGTATATATATATATATATATATATATATATATATATATATATATATATATATGGGTTCCCTTCACATGGTCAACATTTCAGAATGTCGGCATTCATATGGCTGAGACCATATGATCAATATTCGAAATGTTGACCACGTGGAACGGGCATATCCCTACAGTGTGAAATGGAAAGATTTCCATCTTTTGCACTGCAGTGTGATCTTGGAGTTATTTTTCAGTTCTGGGGGTGTGATGAGTGGAGTCCTCCACGGGAGGTGTGCAGGGAGGCATAGCCCCCCTGCTAGCAGCGTGAAGGTAAGTTTTTTTGTGTTGTTTATTTTTTACTTGCATGGTTGACATTTCTCGGCATATGAATGTCGACATTTTGAAATGTCGACCATATCAAGTGATCTATATATATATATATATATATATATATATATATATATATATATATATATATTTATTTATTTTTATTTTATTTTACATTTGTTAACCAGGCTAGTCTAGCTGGATATATTTCCATTTTCAGTAGAGGCCCGGGGAGAAAAGCTCCGAAAAGAAAATGTAAAAAAAAGTACTTACATGGTAAATAAAGCAAAAAGGTACAACAAGTAATTAATACATACAAAAGATATTAGCACTTTAGAAGAGCAGCAGTAAGAAATATTTACACTTAAGAGAGCAACAAACAAATATAACACAGTAAGGATCATGTGCAATTGTTCACATCAGGAGGAAAGGTTTTAGCAGTAAGTTGATTATAGTTTAAGCAGTAACAGTCTTACTTATAAGACTAAGCATTAAAGTGTTTGGAAGTTAGTATAGAGGAGGAAGAAACAGAGGTGAAGAGTGTGGTTAGTCAGGGTTAGTACAAGGGCATATATATATATATATATATATATATATATATATATATATATATATCTTGATATGTGCATTGAGGTCAGCCATTATCAACAGCAGTTCCCATTGTCCTGCTTTATATAGTAATAAAAATATCCTACATGTCTATGTCGATTCTATATGTATATATAAATATATATTATGTGTGTCTGTGTGTGTGTGTGTGTGTGTGTGTGTGTGTGTGTGTGTGTGTGTGTGTGTGTGTGTGTGCGCGCGCATGTGTTTCTACATTTCTCTCTCTTTCTGGCTGTCTCTATACATATATACATATACACACACACACACACACACACACTCCTGTGTGTGTATGTATATGTATATGTATGTATATATAGATATATATATATATATATATATATATATATATATATATATATATATATATATATATATGTTATAGGGTTAGGACTGGGTAAGAGGATTGAGTGAGTGTGATTCTGAGTGTTTAGGGTTAGGTTTTTTTATGATAAATTTAGTGTGTGTGTGTGTGTGTGTGTGTGTGTGTGTGTGTGTGTGTGTGTGTGTGCGCGCGTGTGCACACGTGCAAATGTGTAATGATTCCCAACAGTCTTCTGTAGTGGTTATCTTATGGGAACAGCTGTTTTTTTTTTGGTTAAAGATGCAGGTTAAAGTGAGAGGCAGGGTTATCTTGTGTTACTACTGTGGCACTAGGAGGCTTTGCTTGTTTCAATGGATCTAGTAATCCAAAAACTCGTATACATCCATAAACCAATTAGCGCAGCTAATAGTAGAAGCATAGATGTAAATCCACTACAAAAAATAAGTGCATATGGTTGATGTACAGATTTACAACATAGTGCTTATCTACCTCTGTAGAACAAACTAACTGTGCAAGTTAAACAGTGTGACAAACACTGTGCCTTTATAAAGGATAACTGGTTGGGTGTTCATAAATTTACTCCCTGGCATGACTGGCCTGGCCCTTCTTGAAAAGTGTGGAAAGGCTTAAGGGTGGGTAATGGCAAAGAGGAAATGTCCTTGCAGCTGAATTTATTTGCAACTCCTGTGAGCCTAGGATATCTGACTAAGTCACATCCTTGTATTGAAGCAGAGTTAGTGGGAATAACACGCTTAGGCCTTCTTTCCTGGTGACTCTTCGGTGAACTGCATGGACTTTCGGTATGTGGGAGTGGAGAAGAAGTATGTGCTGTCTTGTCTGTACTGAAGGCTGAGATATTTTTCAAAAGACTTGGACAAAGTGTATATGCATGTTATTTTAGACAGTATGTGCACTAGTGAGTGCATTTCAAAACTATAACACGTTTACATGACTACAACAAAAAAGGTATATCACCCAAAAAGCTTTTGTGTTTCAGGCCATCTTGAGATGCCAGTATCTATAAGCTTAAACCAACTCATACATTTATAGGTTTTGGTTCTTGCTGGGGGAGCACATCATTAAATTGAATGTGTTTCTTCTCTTGCCAACCTTTGTTTCTCAACTCTCCTCTTGGGCAACTATTTGTTTTCACTGAAATTATTTTTTCACATTTCTTGTAAGTGTTACAAGCCTATGAATAGGTCTCTCTCAACTGTATACACAGCTTTATTATCATTTGCTGAAGATATCAGTTTCCACTGAAAATTGGTTCTTAAATTTTATGTTCATTACAACATTGATTAAATATATAAAAATAGCCACACAATTCTCAGTTTGTGATAAGAGAAGCCTGAGTCAACTGGTTTGCATGTTAATTGTTCTAAAATTGCTACAGTCATCCTTGAATTTCTGTTAAGTGTTTGTGATCTTGGACATACTGGATTAAACAATGGGTGCCAGCAGAGGTGAAAATTGTCATATCCAACGTGATGAGGTGATAAGTGCATTGGTTTCTGGCATGGCATTGACTTTCATTTCACTGAATGAGATGTTTAAATGCTGAGCTGTTTAAGATGTCTCATGCATTTAATGTATGAATTTATCTGAATGTGTTAACCAGTGTAATCTATTCATGAATTAAGTACAAAGTAGTAAAGTCAGATATTGTGTAGGTGCATCATGTGGAGAGACAAGGTTTGGCTTAATTGTTTGGGGTGGCTATGCTGTTTTATAAAATATGTGTGTCGCTGTCTATAGGCTTCTGCTCAGTTGTGGAACTCATAATCATAAGGGAAGGCGGGGGAAGCAGTTAGTGCAGTCTTTTTAAATTAAATTACTACTTTTTTAAAGAATTCTAGTTTCATGTGGCTTATTAGTTATTTTTTTATACAATATTTATAGTGTTTTCCTTTTGTGGATAGTGACAGTATGTTTATAATTAGTTTTGTTGAGTGGTTGTGAAATCAGAGTTGTCACTTCACCTCCTGTGATGTATGGGACAGTGATTATGGCCATGCTTTATTGCTCAGATACTGGGTAGGTTTCCCTGCTGGCTCAATTGAAACAACAGTCTGCTGCACATGACAACATGGCTGTAGTGAGACATTCTGGTACATGTTTACAAGCCTACTGAATGATGCTACAGGTTAGTGCATGTATTTATCTATGACATCATTTAAATTCTCTTTCATTGTTTATGTCAAATATTGAATTTGGAGTATATGTTGTAGGAAGAGGTAAGTATGAATGATGCATTCAGTATATAGTTGTGCCATGTTTTGTGCATAACTAACACCACATTGAAGCCTTTACAAGTCCAAAATCAGGTATAACTTTTAAGTATTACCCTAATTCACACTAGTAAGAGAATAACCTGACTGGCAACTAACTGTGACTTTCTCGTTATCCAGCCTGGTGATAGGCACAGCTGTGTGTCTCATTGTGGAGTCTCCTATGACTAATATGTTGCGTTTATGGTAAACCCTTAGTGGTTGTAAGGTATGGGTGTGTGGACTATGTGTGGTATGTGGTGTTAAGGGCTGTGGAGATCGCATTTATTTTTGCCATGGAGGTCTCCTTTGTTTGGATATGTTTATGTGGAGGACCTCCGCATATGTAGGTGTGTGTTGTGCAGGTGCAGGTGGTGTTTGAAGTGTAGTGATTGTGTTGAGAACCTTTTCAGTGTCAGATATACTGGCTTGAGGTGGAGATAGCTTGGACTGTACATTCCTAATGTAAATGTATCTCTCACAAATTGTGTTCCTAGCTGGTAGTAGTAGATGGTTGTCCGTATATGTGAGGCAGTTGCTACACTGTCTCAGGATGCCCATATCAACCAGACTGGCAGTAGAAACTGTAGGAAATTGTCCATCCATATTTGGCAGAATCTGAGGAAGAAAGGCCAGGAGAACTAAGGGTGGGCCTAAAGCCCAAGTGCTTAAACCAAAACTAAGAGCTTAGAATAACACTTACGAATAATTTAGACAGGCTATAAACAAGCAGTAATAAATGCAACAGAAAATATGCAGTTGAACACTTTAGAAGAACAGGCAGCAAGTAGCTGGAAAAAGCAAAGCAAGATGAAGTAACAGAATAGTGGGAAGAAATACAAATTAGAAAAATATAAGCAGCTGAATAAAGTTTTTTTTTGAGAGTTTTTGGATCAGTAAGAGATTCCAAGTTTTTGTTGATTTTTTTTAATGCATTATTTGTATGTGCATGAGAAATGTAAGATTATAGGTTCATAGGTAAGGTAAGTACTAGGATAGTTTCTCTTGCTGGCCATTTTATCTAGCTAATTTCCACTTTTGTGTTTGAAATAACCTATCCCAATAGGTTATTAATTGGCATTACCTGTCCCAAGGTTGATAATTTAAATATTACCCCTAAAGAGAATAACTGGGATCACACCATAGATAGGGATAGGGACCATAGATAGGGAATCTTGAGGCAATGTTACAACTGCCTTATGTACACAGACCACCTTGTCCTCCTCCCAACAAGCTCAAACATATGTGAGAGATGCAACTATATAGCCAAACTGGAGGCTGAGCTCTCTCAACCCAGTACTGGCACAGCCGGTCAGGAGGAAAAGGTAACCACACACACCACAAATCCAGTCTCACATAGTCCCATCGCATCAGCAAACCAAACACACAAACACACAAAAACATACTTGGAGGCTCTAAACAAAAACCTGCCTAAGCCGCAGAGACCTCCAAAGCAGACATCCAAGCAACCCCCACCATGCAACAATACCCACGTAACACATAACTCACAAAGTCAGTGTGCCACATAGTCACAGCCCTTAAGGCTAAACAACACACCGGATACACTTGTAATAGGTGACTCTATTGTCAGACACACTGACGTCCCACTCACCAGACTGAATAAGGAGAACGTCACTGTAAGCTGCCTGTCTGGTGCCAGGATCTGCCACATAACACATGCACTCAGGTCACTCCAAAGCAAGTACAAATATGACTCTGTCATTGTCCATGCTGGTGTAAATGACCTGAGACGTACCTCCCTGGACTACATGAAAAGAGACATAGAGGAGCTCTCTGATCATGTAGCCCAGGCCGGTATGACCCTGACCTTGAGTAGCATCTTGCCCTCACCAAGAATGATGCCACAGTATAAAGACAAAATGATCAATTTTAACAATTGGCTAAAGTATAGGTGTCATTCAAAGGGGATCCAGTATCTGTCAGCCTGGGATGACATGCTCGACAAGCCACGTTGCTTCACAAGGGATGGCTTGCACCTGTCACCCCTGGGTTTTTGAATACTGGCAAAGGCTCTTGCCTCCTCCATAGTGCCTTTTTTAGGCAAGGCTCAAAAGACAAACCCACCTCCATAGAAAACACAAAGAAAAAACTAAGGGTAATGTTGCTCAATGCCAGAAAAAACTAAGGGTAATGTTGCTCAATGCCAGAAGTCTAAACCTCAAGATGCACGCACTCGAGACTCTCCTCAGTATGGAGAATATCGATATCTGTGCAGTAACAGAAACCTGGTTTAAGGCTCCTGAAAGCACCCCAGCACTGCCAGGTTATACTTCATACCATGCTTTTCGGCCACAAAACTCGTACAGAACCACAAAAGGAGGGGGAGTATCCATATACATCAAAGATACCCACACCTCTAGGTTAGTGGCACTGCATGAAGCATCGGAGACCATCCATGTACAACTAACAGTGGGCAAAACTGCCTTTCAGTTTGTAGCCTGTTACAGACTACCCTCCCAAACACAGGAACTCCACTCAGCTTTCCTGAGAACGCTGGAAAATATGAAGGGCTCTCCAAACACCATTATATTGGGTGACTTCAACTACCCAAACATTGATTGGGAAAACTACTCAAGCCCAAACATCCTCGCCCAACGGTTCCTAGAATTTATAAACTCATATGCTATGGAACAACTGGTCACCACTCCCACAAGAGGGGAAAACATATTGGATCTGGTCATCACCAACATGGGGCCTCTATGTTTCACACCAGAGGTATACCCCTCATTGGTAAGATCAGACCATAAATTAATCTCACTGGACATCCATATTCTGTCCCCATCACCAGCCAAGGAAACCACGGTGAAGAATGGTCATTTACTGGACATGGTAACAACAATCGTGATTTCCTGAGTCCCATCTGTGAGAACGCTTGCAATCCAGTGTTGAGATCTGTGGTTCCATTGTCAGTGTTGCTGTGTCTCAAGAGGGATTCTGAAAAAATCAGGATGCTACATAAGGAACCTGCATACTTTGTCATGACTGGCAACATGTGAACAAATGCCAGGTCTGAAATTGATGCTCACCCAGGTGAAATCAAACATGTGGTAGTCACAGGTATGTGCAATTGTACAGACCTTGATGTACCACTCGCCCGGCCAAACAATAGGGCCACGATCGGCTGTATGCACACTGCCAACATGTGTCACATCACAAACATACTCAAGTGTCTCACCAGCAGGCAGTGTTATGAGGTGAACGATGAAATGAGCACAGAAACTACAAGCCTATGAGTCTGAGTAGTCTAATATGCAAAGCAAAAGACTGAAATCACTGGGAAATGTTCTGTTCAAAGACACTGGACACAAATTGAATTTTCCTTAGTTGAGAGAAGGCTATGTCTAGTGCCTGGCACAGTGACTTGTAATAACGTAGACAGGAAAATTATGGAGTCAAAATTGTCATTCTGTACTCATGACACTGACAGTAGTGTGCTTACTGCCTGACTTGACAAGTTTAGTTAGTACAACTGCAAACTGGATGCTGCAATCTGTATTTGATTGAAGGGTGTAAACCCTCTTACGTGGTGTTTTCTGCGGCGCCGTCTCTTTTGTTGTTGTAAAAAGACCGAAGTCACATTAGTAATGTGAAAAATATGAATAACTGTGTTTGGCTGAGTAGTGTCTGCTGCCAATTAACAGCTCGATATATGACCAGTGGAGCAGTAAGATTTGAAAAATGCACAAAGAAAGGCAGGGCGGGCCTCAAAGTAAATTTACTAATATGAATAAAAGACTAAAGGATTGCTAAATAGTTTCAGCTGAATTAGAGAAGATCATATTAAGATCCCAAATGCCTCAGTTATATGCATTATGCAAGTGATACATACATGCACAAAATAATTAGTAGCCCCCCCCAAAAAAAAAAGAATTTCACTGCATGGAGTATAGAAAACAGTGAGTTTTCAGTATATAATTTTACTGTGCCAGCATCATAGACACAGGTTTGCTATCTACTGTTTTACAGTCCTTCAAAATGTGTGGAGATGATGAAAACATCATGTAAAATACAAAAACATGTCACTAGGCTAATGTCCCTCAAAGAGATTGTAAAACAAACATAAGTGAACATAATAATGTCTTGTAGAAATAAGGCGGAAATAAAAAAAGTGTACACAATGAAATAATCAAAAATTATCCTCAACTCTTTCACGAAATTTAATTTGAAATTTTTTTACATAAATCTTTCTGCTGCTGTCTAACAAATGATTCTGCAGGCAGAGGGGAAGACATTTGAAATGGCAATCCCTTCCTTTCAATTCTGAGCTGTTAGTTACAGTGACAGTTTTCACACCTCTGCAGTAGTGTGGGAGGAGGGGACTGTCAATTCAGGCAGGACTACAAAAGAACACTTAGAACAAAGGCATCCAATTTAACTACAACTCTGTCTGCTGCTAGATAACTTCAAATTATACTGTAAAGCAAGCTGTGATCTAAACATAAATGAGGGTGATTAGCAACAGAAAAGAAGCAGGCCTAACACAGACGAAATCCAAACTGACAGTGAGTCACAGATTTCCCATTATATGTCAATGGCATGGGAATTCACAGTTACTTTCTTATGTCTGGCATGAGTCACAGAAAGGAGACTTGAAATGCTTTATGGGAAAGAGAAAGGCTTGAAGGAGAAGAAGATCACGTTGATATAGCAAGCCCCATCGGTAGCCATGTTGTGGTAAAATAGCTAAAACTACTAATAAAGCACTTAGAGTCAATTTTAGGTGTTAAAATATGTCTGGAAACAAAGATAGACTGAAAAAAAACATATTTTTTTAGTTCTAGGGTGGAGTGTTCCTTTAAAAGGCAGTAGCACACCTATAAGCAGTTTTATTACAAAACACATGGTAGACCATCATACAAGCAGGTTACAATCATCACTTGAATATGCTAGGCATGCTGAAAGGCATTTTAATAGCAAAAAGAAAAAGAAAGCTCACGTATTTTCTGTAGAAGGTGGAGCAGAAGTTTATGTACTACAGTCTGGGAAAAAGGGCAAGAAAAATGCGCAGGGAAACAAACAATCTGAGCAGCGATCAGAGGACTTTGAAGGGTGGAAAAAGGGGAGAATGTTTTAAATGCGGTAAAAAGGGACATTTGGCAAGGGATTGCAAGAAAAACAAGAAGGCAACAACGGAAGACAAGGAGGGTGAGGACTGACTATATGGTAGTTAAGAATCACTAGAAGGGGCTAGCGAAGAAAGGACAAATGAGAATGTGATAGAGGAAGTAGAGGAAGTGCAGGAAGTTAGTGACAATAAAGAAAATGAAATATTAGGCCCAGCTTTATTGAGCTTGGAGCTCTATTTAGCAGACATGAAACCAAAAGTTGCACTCTTGGTAGAAGGGAGGGAGGTCAAATTTTTGTGTGACTCAGGGGCATCACGAACCCTGATACACCCCTTCAAACTACCAGAAAACACAGAGTCACCCGATTACATACTGGTCAAAGCAGCTAATGGACAGCTGTATCGGGAGCCTCTCTCCCGTAACATTGCAATAACTGATCCAGTTTCAGGATTGACACAAAGAAGCAAAATTGTAGTTTCTACAAAATGCCCAGTAAACCTCTTGGGCAGAGACCTCATGCAGCTATTTGGTATAGCAGTAGTCCCAACCATGCAGGGTATGGAAGCACAGCGACAAATTAACACCTTTTTAGTGCAATCGGAGGGTGAAATGTTTTATTGGTACAGCCAGGACTTGGTTACGACTGGTCCAGGGACTGTGACCAAAGAGTTAATGAACCTAGCCATCAGCAAGTTCCCCTCCCTTGACATTGATAAGCAACACCTGTTGCACTGTACCCTGTATTATTGTAACATACCAGGACCTGATAAGTAATATGAGCAAGAGTTATTTAAGAATCATACAAACAGATTGATATTGCGTAACCTGTACTGGGACACAGAAGGGAACAGTGTAGCCAGCTGTTCATTGCCCCAGGAGTTCTTTGCACTTTATAAATCTAATTGATTACCACATGTTAGCATAACCAAAAACAGAAATATAGAATGGGCAGACCTAGGAGAAAAAGTCACGAGATGGGAGAAACAGACAGAACTAGAACTGTCAGAACAAGGAATACAAGTACAAAAGTTGAACTGGATAACACAGACCAACCCAGCTGTGCACTTGCAGTCTAGCGAGGACAGCTGATTGACACTCCTATTAAAAGAGGAAGAGAATGCCTCATGAGACATACCAGAGACTCTCTGGTCAACAGGGAAATCAGATGTAGGACTCATTCGTACAGTGGGACCAGTTACTATCACACCAAAGTCAGGATTCAGACCGCAAAAAAGACAGTATCCCTTAAGAAAAGATGCAGAGGCAGGGATAAAGCCTATTATAGCAGCCTTACTTAAAGGAGGGATACTAGTAGAATCTCCTGATTCACTATGTAACACACCCTTATGTCCAGTTAAAAAGGCCAATGGAGAATGGCGTATGGTCCAGGATATACAAGCCATAAATGATGCAGTAATACCAAGGGCACCCATGGTGCCAGACCCACATACCCTGTTAAATGATTTGAAACCTCAACAAAGATATTTTTCTGTGGTAGACATCAGCAATGTGTTATTTTTGATACCGATACACCCTGATAGCCAGTATTGGTTTGCATTTACATTTCAGGGGAAAAGGTATTCATATACGTGACTACCACAGGGATATTGTAAAAGTCCAACGATATTCTCACAAGAAATGGCAAGCAACTTGACGGGATTCACCCCACCAAGAGGCGTCAGATATTACTTTATGTTGATGACATCTTGCTGGCGGCCCCCACCCAGCAGGATTGTAGAGAAGATACCATAGCACTTCTACGATTTTTAGCCACTGAGGGACATAAGGTAAATAAAAATAAACTGCAGCTTTGGAAAAAACAGGTCAAATACCTAGGATATGTAATATTCAAGGAAGGTAGAACGTTAGATGAGGACAGAAAAATAGCAATTTTGCAAGCACCAAAACCCACTACCAAGTAGGAAATGATGTCCTTCCTGGGTACAACTAATTTTTGCCGGAGCTGGATTCCAAACTATGCCTTGAAATCTGCACCTATGACTGACCTTATATATAAGAAGCCTATGGTAGTGCAGGATTTGTTACAATGGACACCAGAGGCAGAATCTGCCTTCTGTAAACTAAAGCAGTTAATAGCATCCTCATTAGTACTGGGATTGCCAAACTACCATAAATGTTTTTTCCAAACTGTAGATTGTAAGAAGGGTTACATGGCATCAGTGTTAACACAACAGCATGGGAATAAGCAATGCCCCATTGCTTACTACTCATCACAACTAGACCCATTGGCATGGTCCTTACCCCACTGTGTACAAGCAGTAGTTGCAGCTGCAATGGCAGTACAGGCTTCAGCCTCAGTAGTCTTGTTCCACCCTCTCACTTTGAGAGTACCTCATGCAGTCGCGATTATTTTACTACAAGAAAAGGTGGCATATCTTTCCCCTGCTAGGCATCTTTCCTGTATGACTATATTATTGAGCCAACCTCATATGACAATTGAACGATGCATGACTTTAAACCCTTCTACTCTGCTCCCGACCCCTGCAGACGGCACACCGCACTGCTGCCTGCAAGTAATTGAGCAAAAGACACTACCTAGAAAAGATCTCACGGATATCCCCTTGGATGATGCCGAGGTGACATACTATGTGGATGGCTCGTGCAAAAGGGGCCCTGCAGGACAGAACCTAGTAGGATATGCAGTAGTCTCTGATACTGGGATTATAGAAGCAAAACCTTTACGACACAACTTATCTGCACAGGCAGCAGAATTGATTGCCCTGACATGGGCATGTACCTTAGCAAAGGGTAAATGTGTAAACATTTTTACTGATAGCCAGTTTGCTTTTTCTACTGTACATGTTTTTGTGCAACAGTGGAAAAACCAGGGAATGATAACATCTACTGACAAACCTATAAATCATGCGCAGTTTATTTTATATCTTTTAGAATTTATTCAGTTACCTCAGGAAGTAGCCATTTGTAAATGCACAGCTCACACCAAGCAACAAGATAGGATTTCAAAAGGTAATGCGAGAGCTGATACAGCTGCAAAACAAGCAGCCACAGAAGTATTTCTTTTAAATGAGGAATTACAACCCTCTGAAACTTTAGATCTAGATATGTTAAAAACAATGCAGACACTCACTACGCAAGCTGAAAAACAGTGATGGATAAAACGAGGAGCAAACCTCGAAAAGGGGCTGTACATCTCTAGAGAGGAAAAACCAATACTACCCTCTAATTTGTTTCGCTATGCAGCATTGTTGAGCCATGGTCAGTGCCATATCTCAACAGAGGGGATGGTACAGCTGGTGAAACAGGTGTTCACAACGTACGGATTTACAAACTACTCTAAAAAATTTTGTTTGATGTGTCAGATTTGTAACTAACATCATGCACAGGGGGCGATAAACCCAAGCAAGGGAGTTTCCCCGCACCATCATATCCATTTCACACTATTTGTATGGATTTCATAGAATTGAACAAATGTGAAAATAAGAAGCATTTTCTTGTCATTGTAGATATGTTTTCCAGATGGGTGGAAGCCTTTCCAACCAAAAATCCAGATGCAGCTACGGTGGCAAAAGTACTTGTCAAGGAAATCATTCCTAGGTTTGGTATTCCGGAAAGAGTCTACAGTGACAATGGTACACACTTTGTAAATCAAACCATACAGCAGTTGAGTAAGCATTTTGGTATTTCTTTAGAAAATCATTGTGCATACCATCCGCAATCTGCAGGGCTAGTTGAAAGGCATAATGGTATACTAAAAAACAAATTGAGAAAATGAATAGCTGAGACAGGAAAAACTTGGTTGTACTGTTTACCTCTGGCACTGTTGAGCATGAGAACTGTCCCTACAGCAAAAGGTTTGACTTCTTTTGAAAAACTATTTGGAAGGGCTTATTATACACCCCAGTGGAAACTTCTCATGTCATCAGATCAGGAAGCTGATTTTACACTAGCCGAATATATGAAAAAGTTATTGAGTTCTAAACATCTGTTGCAGTCAAATTCTGTTTCAGATAGAAAACAAACCAAAACATCAGAAGTGGCAGTGACGCCAGGAGACTGGGTGTGGATCAAAATCATCAAGCGAAAAAACTGGGCATCGCCAAGGTGGGAAGGTCCCTACCAGGTGCTTCTTTCGACACCCACTGCAGTCAAGATAGCAGAATGAGCTTCGTGGATACACCTGACACACTATAAGCTGGTTAAGAACTTTGAGTTGGACAAAAATCTTACCTCTCCATCGGGGCACTCAGTACAAAGTCTGGCTACAAAGGGGGGGCAGATCAATAGGACTGATCCGTCTCAACCCCAGTGAAGAAACCATCGGTGCTGAAGGTCCTATTAGGGCAGAGAGTAAGAGCACATGTCTGAAATAAAGATGACAGAATCCAGTAAGATCCAAATACACCTACTTGGGTGAGTCGGAGAAAACAGAAATGCAGAAGAACCATTTCCACAAAAGTATTGCATAACCATCCTGTTGACTGTACTAGTGACAATAATCTTTTTGTTGTGGCCATTTCTTTTCTCAGCCACACAAATTGAACTGAACAAGCGTGCAGAGTGGCACCCAAACTTTAACACTTACCAGGCAATCAAATATGTGTATGCTGAAACCTTCAAAGCTTTTGAATTGCTGGATTTGCACAGCTTTACCAACAGCATATGGGGGGGTTACTGTTAACTTCAGTTCCCCTAGGAGCCAACAAGACCTAGGAAAATCTAATTCATGATATATTAGATGTCACATCACAAAATAAAGTAGCATTGCACTTGTCTGTTCGACAGAAGGGAACTGTGTGTTTTTATAAGAATGATACAGTCAAGGTGGGTGGGAGCAATTGCAATGTGACTGTTCCCTATAGATGCTACACTAAACCTGATAACATCGGATCCTATTGCAACACGACCTATGATTCATTTGTTGAACTGATGCATAGGACAATTGAAGAAGTAAAACAAAATGCTGACCTCTATAAGCAACTGTTCATAATCGACAAAAAAATGTTTCATGCAGAGTCAGGGTATAGTAAAGTTACTACTAAAGTAGAAGATTGTTACTTTATATGCGGTAGAAAAGCATATAAATGGCTACCTGAGAATTGGTCCGGCAGTTGTTTTTTGGGGTACCTGGTTCCGGCCATACGACACACAGCAGTTTTACCTCAAGGGAAAATTCAGAATGTTTGAGAAATCAAAAAGCCTGTCAATCCAGTGGGGCAAATCAATGCGTGCTGGAAAAACCATCATGCTGTGGGCTCGGGGAACAATGGACTGTCACACATGGACATGAGTGATACTGTTATATCATGGGCAGGTGTACTGCCAGCATATGGAGCAACAAAATCAATCTGGGAACTGAGAAAATTGTCTAAGCTTCTTGAAATAATGAGCAATGCAACATTTTCTGCCCTAGAATTGGTGACTGATGAACTGACTACCATGAGAACAGTGGTGCTTCAAAATCGCATGGCTCTTGACTTCACCATAGCAGTGAGAGGAGGTATGTGCACTTTAATCCAGGAGGAGTGCTGTTCATATATTCCTGACCACAAACACAAGATAGACAACCATCTTGAGGTGATTCATCAGGTGTCAGCCAAGACCAAACCAGGACCAAATCAATTGATGGACTTTTTCCAGAAATTGTTTGGGGGTTGGGGCAGCATCCTGATGAACATTCTGATTGCCATCTGTGTAGGAATAATCCTACTGGTGGTATGTGTGTGCTGCTGCATCCCCTGCATAAAAAGACTGATTAAAAAATATGTAGACATTTCAGTTTCAGAAACCTTATACCAAGATTTTGAACTTGAAGAATTGCTAAAAAACTGAAAATGCTTTCATGAGCTTAAACTGAATGACTCTCTTAACTGCAAATCCTGAGCAGGAAGAGGTTAGGGGAAGAAAAAAACTGTTTATGCTTATCTTGAAAGTAGAATAAAAGTATTAAAAGGGGGGAAATGTTAGAAGAATATATAATAGTAATATGCATGCTTAGCGCACTTGAGGTTTAAAAGGGTTAATACATTTATTCTGTCCACACTGCATGAATCTGCACAGCTATTAGAAACTTAACAAGAGACATTTCATTTCTGCTAATGTCATGAAACTTAACAAAGAGATATTTCATTTCTGCTTATGCTATGAGAAAATATGCAGCTGCTAGAAGCTTTGATAAAGAAAACAATAGATGCTTGAAAGTATAAACCATAGTCAGCATTACTTGTACCAAAGCTAGAAATGTACCTTGAATCTAGACAAAATGTAACATGTATTAGAACTGTACAATTGAAGAATTGAAAAGTTAAGGTGGGCTAAAATAAGCCCAAGGCCAGGTTGTTTTTCTCAAAATGTTTTTTCAAGACAGCAAATAATCCGACCATGTCAGCAATAAGTCTGGTAACATTTTCTATGAAACATACAGAAAGCTGTGTCCAACTACGTCAGCAATAGAATAGTAACATTTTCTGTGTGACATGAAGAGAACTGTATAAGAATAACATACTGATCATCAAAGAGCCAGACAAATCCTGTACCTACATGCTTTGTCTCCTTGCTGCAAGTAATAAAGGGTGCCTTGCTTGAACCTAACATGCATTGGTCTTTGAAGTTTTTTCCTTTTACAGGGAACAATGCAATAGAGACTGGCAGAGACAGAAGCTTTACAAGAGGAGCTATCCAACAAAAACTGATTGAATTGGTGGGTTGGGAAAGGAGAGAAAATGTTCATTTTTCTGGAATACCTGATGGTCTCAAAGGGAAAGATTGCAAAGCTCTTAATCAATGGGACTGGGATCCTGGTGGATGGAATACTGTTGGATAGGGCACACAAGGTACTGATGCCTGCAAGCCATGATTTCCCCCTATCCCAGGCTGATAGTAGTAAAGTTCCAAATTTTTTCCCTAAAGGAAAAAATGCTTTATTGTTTGTGGAGATGATCGGAGAAAAGAGAATATTTGTAGAGAATGATTATTCCATGGTAACAAGGAAAAGCCAAATACAATACAATCTGCTGTTTAAACATCTGAAACAGTTAAGCTTAAAATTTC
>NC_056729.1:552677886-552755225 GCF_019279795.1 Protopterus annectens | reverse complement strand
TCCCATGAGGTTGGGGAGGGCAGTAAACTTTGATGAGAAATTATTATCCTTTTGGCATTGACAATCAAATGTACTTATTATTTAAATATGTTTACCATTGGTTATTGTGTTTTGTGGTGATGGTTTTGAATGTTTTGGTTTAATTGAAAAATAATTGGTCAGATAAATATTAGGATCATATTGCAAGACTTGATAATTTAACCACTTACATTTTAGACAGGATTCATAACCTATGACTGATACCATGGAATGTTTAAGGGCTGGCGGATGCTAATAAATACAGGCATTACATGAAGCAACAGGGGCTATTGTACTGCAGGAGATGCATTTATTTAAGGATGAAATGGAAAAAATAAACAAAAGAGGATTTAGAGAGAGTTATAGTGGAGAAGCCTTGGAAAGAAGGAAAAGTTGAGTTCTGATACCACTTAGTTTAAACACTCCATATAGAGTTCAGGATTTAAAAATTCACCAGTATGGAAGATATGGACTACTTAGAGGAGACTGGGGGGAGAAAATAATGACAGCAAGCAACTTATGCATTCATAGGTTCATAGGTTGGTACTAGGCTATTGACCCTAGTGCCTATACAAGCCTAGCCATAACAATTCCCTGGATATTTCTTCCCACAATATTTACTTCACTTGACCCCTGTCTAGCAGGGTGACTGATGTGATCCCCGGGATGAATTTCCTATCTGCCATCCAATCGTCAAGGTTCCTTTTGAAGAGGACCAAGTAGGCGCTCTGCTTGACATGTATGGGCAGTCTATTCCAGAGTATGGGGAGTCTCTGGGTCAGGAACCCATCCCTCCAGCATGTTTTGTTCATTGTGATGACAAGGTTTAGATCTCTGAAGCATGTGGCTCTAAGGGAATGGGATTTCTTTAACTGGAGCATGTCCTACAGCTCAGGGTTTGACATGGCCTTGTAAGTTAAGCAGAGATCGCCTCTGAGTAGACAATATGCCACAGAGTATGGCTGGAGTTGTTTTAGACAGTCAGCATAGGGCATCTGCTTTAAGCCTGTGATTCTATTAGTGAGGTATTTCTGTGGCCTTTTCAGCTGTTGCAGATGTCTTGTGAGGTACATACCAAATGGGGAGTTGTACTCTATAATGGGTCTAATGAGGGATGAGTACAGTGGGACAATGACCTCCTTTTTTCCTGGATAAAAAGCCCTTAGTGATGAGGTGTGCCACATAGAAGGATTTCCTGACTGTTGTGGCGATGTGGTTATCAAAGGTGAGACCACTGTCTACCTGTGTCCCTAAGTGTCTCATCAC
Organism: Protopterus annectens; assembly: GCF_019279795.1. Lineage (NCBI taxonomy): Eukaryota > Metazoa > Chordata > Ceratodontiformes > Protopteridae > Protopterus > Protopterus annectens. Next base: position 552,753,941 of record NC_056729.1, on the reverse strand, counting down.
ACTTTCAGTGTTTAGTGTACTGCCACCTATGTGGTAATTCATGGGTACATGGTTTTTCCCAAAGGGGATAACTATACATTTCTTGGCATTAAGCTTGAGCCCATGGTTCTGGCACCAAGCATCTGTTTCTGTAAGGCCCTTTTGTAGAATATCCACATCATTTGGGGATTTAATAATGGCTCCCAGTTTGCAGTCATCTGTGAACTTTGTTAGCCAGAGTCCCTTAGTGTTGGCCTGTACTTCAGAGAAGTAGATGCCAAACAAGAGCGGTCCCAGGACTGATCCCAGAGGTACTCCACTTGTCACTTGTCTGGAGCCGGATTTGGAATTGGCTACTTTTACAGTCTAGGTTCTGTCAGTAAGCCAGTTGGCAACCCATCGAGTGATGTAGGGTTTTATGCCCAGCTTAGTAAGTTTATCTATGATTCCAGAGTGGGGGATGGTGTTGAAGGCCTTGGCGAGGTCCAGATAGGCTGTATGGACCGCCTTATCCTCGTCCACAGCTCTGGAGACTGATTCGAAGAAGTCAATCAGGTTCAAGAGACAAGAGTGGCCCTTCAAGAACCCAAATTGGGTGGGGTCCAGTGTCTGAAGGTTGCCAATGTCTTTGTTTATAAGTTCCATGATAATGCGTTCCATGCCCTTGCAGATCAGACATGACAGACTGATGGAACGGTAGTTCCAGGGATCCAAGATGAATCCCCCCTTGTGGAGTGGGATAACTGTAGCTGTGTGCCACTCAGTGGGCATGAAGCCTGAGGTGAGGCTATGATTAAACATGACACTTAGGTGAGATGCCAGTTCATATTGTAGTTCATGTAGTACACAGCCCAGGATGTCATCTGGTCCCATGGATGCTGTATTCTTAGCTTTGGAGAGTGCGGTTTCTACCTGTGTAGCCATGATTACTGGAATTTGGCAATCTTTTGGTATTGAGATGGGACCTTTAGGGGGTAAGAGGGGGAGTGAAGTTGGCACTAAATCAATCTGCCAGAATATTGATAATATCCTTGGGATCAGTATATTTAATACCATTCTGTTGTAGCTCAGAGCAGATCTGAGCATTGCCATTTAGATTCTTGACATAACTATAGAATGCCATGTGGTTGTCTTTGGAATATTTGGCAATTTTATTTTCATAACTAGCTTTGGAGGATTTTATGAGGGATCTCACCTTCTTACTGAGGCTGGTAAGGGAGTTTTTTGCATCCTGGGATTTTCCTCTTTTCTGCAACAGTTTCTTCCTTCTGTTGTATAGTTTGTTAATGGCAGGGGACCATCAGATTGGCTTCCTTTTTTTGGAGGAGAGCATCTTGGTTCTATTTGGGATGGCATGATTCATGCACAAGTGGATGTGCTCCTACAGTACCTTAGTGTAGGATTCAGCATTCGAACTTTCAGTTCCCATCTGAATGGGTGCCATAAAGTTTGCCACTTCTGACTTAAGTAGCATGAAGTTGGCTTTGGAGAAGTTTTTTTACAGAGGATTCCTCACTGGGGGGTTGGGGGTTGGATGTGGATGTCAAGGGTGATTTGCTTATGGTCAGACCTGACCAATGAGGGTGTGATCACTGGTGTGGAGCATCTATCTCCCATGTTGGCAATGACCAGGTCTAGGGTATTGGAGCCCCTGGTGAGACAATGGATTAGTTGATCCAGGCTGCTGGAATTTATGAATTCCAAGAACCGTTGGGAAAAGGTGTTGGTACCCAAGTAGTTTTCCCAGTTAATGGCAGGGTAGTTGAAATCACCCAGTATTTGGGTGTTTGGTTGTATCTTAATATTTTCCAGTATGTTTAGAAAGGTGTAGTGAGAATCTTGGGGCATGGCGGGGGATCTGTAGCAAGCTGCAATTTGGATTGCAGTCTTACTTAGTGTTAGTTGCACCTGGAGAATTTCAAATGCATTGTATTGGGCAACTAGCCTAGAGGAGTGAATATATTTGGTGAATATGGACACTCCTTCACCTTTAATTTTTCGGTCTTGGTTTGGTGGCCGAAAAGTGTGGTAAGAGTTGTAGCCTGGTATTGCAGGGGTGCTCTCTGGAGTCTTTAACCAGGTCTCAGTTACTGCACAGATATCGATGTTCTCCATTTTTAGGAGTGTCTCGAGAGAGTGCATTTTGAGGTTTAGACTTCTAGCATTGAGTAGCATTACCTTCAGATTTTGCATGCTTGTATCTGTTACTGTGGTGGTTTTGTCCTTTGAATCTTGCCTAAAAAAGGTGCTATAGGGGTGGCAAGAGCTTTAGCCAGTAACCTGAATCCCAGGAGTGACAGGTATAGACCATCTCTGGCAAAGCATCTTGGTTTGTCGATCATTTCATCTCAGGCAGACAGATACTGGATCCCCTTTGAATGACACCAGAAGCATAGCCAATTGTTGAAGTCAGTCATTTTGTCTTAAATTGTGGTATCATTCTGGGCGAAGACAGGATTCTACTCAGGGCTAGGGTCATACCTGCCTGGGCCACATGATCCAAGAGCTCTTCCATGTCTCTTTTCATGTAAACCAGGGAGGTAAATCTCAAGTCATTCACTCCAACATGGACAATGACAGAGTCATATTTGTACTTGTTGTGGAGTGACTTGAGTGCATGCATTATGTGGAAGATTCTGGCACCCGACAGGCAGCTGACTGTATTTTTTCTCCTTGCTCAACATGGTGAGTGTGACATCAATGTGCCTGACTATAGAGTCACCTATGACTAAAGTGTTGGGTATGTTGTCTTGCCTTAGGGGCTGTTGTTGGGTGGCACACACTGGTGTTGTGAGCTATGTGTCATTTTGGTTGTGACTGGTGCTTGTTTGCATTTCATCTTCAGAGGTCCTTGTTGCTTGGGCAGGTTAATGTTAAGGGCCTCCACATATGTGGGTTTAGTGTTGCTATGTGTGGGTGTTGATAGTGTGGGTTTTGAAGGGTTATGTGTTGCTTGAGGTGTAGTGCAGGTGTTATCCTTCTCCTCTTGACTGTCTAGCACAATCTTGGCTGGAGAGAGCTTTGCTTTCAGTTTGGTTATGTAAGTGCATCTCTCACAGGTTGTAGTGTTGGGTGGTAGGAGGAGAGGGTTGTCTGTGTACATGAGGCAGTTGCTGCATTGCCCCAGTATGCCTGGATTCATCAGGTAGACAGGAGAAATCACCGGAAGCTGACCCTTGGACATGCCTGTTTAGGTGCTTTTTTTGTAAAGTACAAGAGCTGTTTTCCCTTGCCTTTGCAAGGTACTTTGCAATTATAGGCTGTTTAGTGCCTATGATTAATTTCTCCTTATTAACAAGGAGAGTTGAGTGCTTGTATCAGTTTAATGCTTCCTAGTGCTTTCCGGCAGGTTCTAGAGCAAGTGCTACTCACAGGGGTTCAGATTTTAGTGCTACTACTGACAAATCAGCTAGTTCTAAGGGAAAATTTGAAGAGCAGACTTTCTGGCACCTGGAATAGTTTAATCATAGCCCCACTATGCTGCACGATGCGAAAAATGTGCAAACACATGCATTTTCAAGACAGAAAGTTGAAAGGGATAGAAATCAGCCCAAAATGGCTAATACAATTACAATTTCAGAGCTGGAAACCACCCCTCTAGTGTTAGATAGGCATTACAATGCTCACCACTCCCACTGGTAAGCAGTAGGACTTCCCTCTACCACAGCAAGGTCTGGATAGCTCTGAACACAGAAAATAAAGTCCTGAAACCAGCAAAGCCTGGGATCTGGACTATACTTTCTAGGAAAGGCAGGAAATGAGCAAACAAGATAGTATTTTTTGTTTTTGTTTGTTTGGTTTTTTTTTTTGGTTAAAACAGGCTAAACAATGCAATAATACAGTAAATAAACACAGAAAAGGTTAATGCAGTTGAGTGTGTAGCCCTAAACAGTAAATGCATTTAAAACTCTATAAAGTTAGCAATTTAAAACTTTTTGAATGAAGCAAGTCAAGTGCACAACTGAAAAACGATTTAAGAGGCAGTAATACAGTAGAATACTTAGCTAGCCTACATATACAGAAAAGTCTATATATACAGAAAAGCAGCTAAAACACATTAAAACTATTCAGATGCAGTTCAACCTAGAGCACTTGAGTTGTAGCAATATTAAGGCAAATACAGTTTTAATAAATGCACTAAAATATACCTCCTAAGATCAAAATAGAAAAGCTGAAAATAGCCTTTAACTTGGTAGTTGAATTCAAGCAAGAAAGACTAATCCTAGGAGGAGACTGGAATGAAATTACAGATATGTATAATGTGTTGGAAGGTTCAAGAAGGCATAATTGGGAAGAGCGTGACTAATCTTTAAAAAAAATACTAAAGTTATATGATCTGTTTGATGGGAGGTATGATATTTTATGAGAGTTAAAACAAGTCTTATGTAAATCTCTTCAGTTTGGTACTATGACCCACCTGGAGAGATGATATACCTCAATAGAGCATTCTAACTTAATGTGGAATGCAAGTGCATTTCACTATACGTCAGACAATGTACAGGTGGTCTTAGAGATTATATATATATATATATATATATATATATATATATATATATATATATATATATATATATATATATATATATATATAGAGAGAGAGAGAGAGAGAGAGAGATCTGGCAAAAGGCATTAGCAGCTGGACTTGTATTGATTGAGGAACTCCAATAGAAGGGAAAAACTTAAAAGGTTTTGGGGGAAGTTAGAAAAGGAGGCATGGAACCTATCTTTGACAAAGGCACAAGGCTATGATTGGATTAAAAAGAGAATGAAGAGCGACATAGAACAGATAGAAAGTCAAACTTGGATAAGGAAAGGAGAAGAGGATCAATCGAGGTTGTTGAGTTTAAAGGAGTTGCAGGATGGGAGGGAGCTAGAAGGAACTGAGAAGCAGGACAAGCTACCATTGGAAAAATCCTTTAAGGATAAGTTTGAAGAAAAGTTCAACAGTAATCAGTTAACATAAAAACTATAAACTCTGTTTTAGGACAATTCCTTGAAATTCTAGAGAGCACAGACAGGGAGACTTAGACAGATGAAGGTGGAGAGACATATGATAAATGTGAGGGATTTGGTAACAGGAAGGATAACTAAAAGGGTGGGAGAAGTTAGAAACATCGACAAAGATAATTGCATTTATAGGGAGGAAAAGTAGTGAGAAATTGACAAGAGAAGCTAGACCAGTTTTCTGAGAGTTTATACCTCCCAAGAGTTACAGAAGAGGAATCTTAAACTTTCCCAGTCCATCACTTTTCGAGAAATTGAGCACATCTAAAGGAATCAGTGGGTGGTAAAATGCTGGGAGGTGTTGGCCTACTAACTGAATTATGGTAAATGTTAAAAAATAAGTTAATATGATGGCAACATTCCAATCTCCTGGAGTGACGCAATACTAACTTTGCTTCCGAAAGACAGAAAAAAAAAAAACCATATGTTTCAGGTTCATACTGGCCCATATCAATATTATCACATGACGATAAGGTGTTTTTAAGCATCATAGGTGCCCGGTTGGCAAAATATTGCCTAGGCGATAAGGGATGACCAATGTGGTTTAATAACAAAGAGACATTTGATACCATTATAAAGGTGCGCATCATTCAACTTGAGGAGGAAAAAGCTCAGAAACTGAGGGTCTTATTGTGACTAAATGCTGGGATGGCATTCGATAGGGTTAGTTGGAGGTATCTTTGGTAGGTCTTAAAACTTATGGGGTTCAATGATGATTTGATTCAACTTTTTCAAAAAACATACTTCAGCTCAAGGGCATTAATAAAGGTGAATGTGAGCCTGACAGGATCAATTCTTATTAAAAGGGGTATGCATTGTAGCTGCCCTTTCTCACCATTGTTTTTGCACTTTATTTAGAGCCATTGGTTCAGAAAATTAGTCCAAAATTAAGGGCTGGCAATGAGTGGATGGGAAGGAAAATTGCCTTGTTCATTGATGACATAATCCTGTTTCTAACTGATGTAGCAAGGAATATTGTGCAAGCATAGTCTGTCTTAGCTGATTTTGAGGAGGTGTCAGGATTTTGGATAAATAAGAAGACTAAAGTCTTGGCCAGGAAATATATGACTTCTATGGGACTGATACAGGATTACCAAAATTTACAAGGCATTGCAAAATAAGATATTTAAAAATATGGTTAGCAAAAACAGCTCAGGAGCTTGCCGAGGCTTTTTGGGTATAAACATGTGAGAAAACTGATGAGTTAATTAGGAAATGGGAGTTAATCCCTCCAGATGTTGACCAGAGAATTCAAGCCCTCCAGATGTTCATAGTACCTCGAGTAGTATATCTGGCTCATCAGTAATATATGTTCCAGGCAAGGGGTTTTGGGAAAGAGTCAGGAAACATGTTATGAAATTAATTTGAAAAGGGTGCCATGCAAGGATATGGGGGGCAAAAAATATTACTAGCTGACGAGGGTGACCTTGTAGTTCCCAGTTTACAGGAATATCACCAAGCCTCTAAGCTGAAACTAATATATATTATGCCTAATAATTAGTATAAAGTTAGATGGAAAACACACCTGATAGAACAAAGGGAGTCTTGAGTAATAGACAAAAGGGTGGGAGTGTAGAAAACAATATTTAAAAGGGGGCAAGATGTAGGATATTTAAAAGGCTTGGGGAAGAGGAAACAGGGACTGTTCAAAAATAAAGAGTATGCCAAGTGGAAGGGGTCCCTTTACTATAAATATGAAGATAGCCTGATGATGGAGTAATAATCTGTGGAAAATTCTACTTTTGGGAATTCTTAGAAGAAAATGGGGAAAGAGTGATATGGGGCAGATTATAGAGCAAGGTTTCCCTGTGGGGAGGTGGTACATTAGACTGCAGAACAATTGAAGAGATATTTGGCAAGCAGATCTGTGAGTTTGAACAGAGAAGGCTGACAAAACCTGAGTTGTTAAACATACTGCTAGAAGTGAGATCAGAGAGCAAGTGAAAGAAGTTTAGTGAGTAAATTATACAGAGCACTTATAAAGGATAGTTGGAGTGAAAAAAGGAGTCAGAGAAAGATTTGGCAGGGAAAGACTAACTGGGAGATAATGAAGAAGGAGTGGCAGAAATATACAGGATGGTTAGAAAAGAAACCAGAGCCAGACAATTCTGAATTTTTCGCTGGAACTGTTTACATAAATATTTCTATACACCACACAGACAGTATAGGATTTTCCCAGAAACTAGCCCTAATTACTGGAGTTGTGGAGAGGATATTAGAGGGGACTGTGATCATGGTTTTGGCAATGCAATAAACTAGGAGAATATAAGAAGGACCTTGTAAGATTAATAAAGCTGATAATGGACTCAGCATGGGAAGCAGCTAGTACTACATTTTGTTTAGTTGGGTGGTGGGTGCAAACATAAGTGACTATAGGAAAGCATTAGAAGTCTACTATCTTTATTAGCCAAAGAGGAGATTACTAGGAATTGGAAGTCAATAAGACACTCACTTATAGAAGAGATTTTCTAAATGATGGCAGACTTAGAAAGATTAGAAAGGGGATCAGTGAAAATCACAGCAACTAAACTGCACATAAAAAAGTGGGACTATTGGGGAGAAATCAAAAATAAATGGGGCCAGGGTAGGGGACGTCTGATGCAATACTGGAGGTGGAATCTCAGTTGTGATAACAGCCAGCCCATTACATGGGTCACTAAAACATCTGGGACTCGTACAAATAAGAATGGGGAAGTTGGTGCTTATATATATTGAAATATATGGTTTGGGATTGCAACTATTATATAAAGAGTAATTATTTTGTATGGTTCCTTGTTAAACAGCAATATAATTGCTTTTTGTCTATATGTATTTCAAAGAATTGCTTTTAATTTGGCATACGAGTAATAAAAAGAGTTTGGCAAAAAAGGAACTGATATTTCTTCGAAAAAAAACATTAGAGGTTTGGAAAATGTACAGGAGAAAAGGGTTTTATAAGCTGAAAAACTGAAATAAACTTGGTTTAAATTGAAAACCTGTTAAAAGTATTGGATATAAATGTTTTATGTTCTTTGTTTCCCTCTAGTGGTTTAGACAGTTATTACAGCCAGTTCTATATATGTTCTGATTTTTGTCAGCTAATAATGAGTAACACCTATTTATGAATTTATTTTAACTAGTTTCAAAAGTTAAAACTAAGGTTGACCATAATCATTTACATATGGGAAGATGTAAATAAATGCATTAAGTACCTGATGTTTTTAAAACTGAATTTAAAATGATAAATGTGTTTGTTGTCTGTCTCCTTTAACTCTAATGTAAATATTGGTATTCATTTATTTGTGTTTGATTACTGGCATGGTCCATCAATCTAAGCCTTGGAAAACCCCTTTTCAATGGAGGACCAGAGGAAAAAACTTTACAAAAATTACACATTCTAACAATAAAAAGAAATACAAATGTAGACAATACAGAAACATATACTACAATACAGCATGACAAAATTAACGACTCAGCACAATGATTGTTTTCTGGAGAAAGGAGAAAGAATAGTTGCAAAGTAGTATAAGATACTTAGTATGTAAAGAGAAGGAGAGATATGGAGGGGTTATGTAAGAGAGTGGGAAAACTTTTTTATACATTTGTTGACTGGGTTAGTCTAGTAACCTCTCTGTAGGGGAGATCCAAGGTGGAATTAATACCACTAGGCAAAATTTTAGTCCCAGCATTGGGGAACTTCCTCTAGTCCTTTTTGATAGTTGTTATTAGATCTTTTACATTACCTGAGCTACCACCAACTCAAGCAGATGGGACCTCAGTTTAATACTTCATCCAAAGGACAGCACTCTCATGTGTGTAGCACTCAGTTTAACATTCATCCAAAGGATAGCAGTCTCAGGAGTGCACCACTCAGTTTAATACTGGATCCAAAGGACAGCATTCTCAGGAGTGTAGCACACAGTTTAATATTGCATCCAAAGGACAACATTCTCAGGAGTGTAACACTCAGTTTAATACTGCATCCAAAGGACAGCACTCTGAGGAGTGTAGCACTCAGTTTAATACTGCATCCAAAGGACAGCACTCTCAGGAGTGTGGCACTCAGTTTAATACTGCATCCAAAGGACAGCACTCAGGAGTGCACCACTCAGTTTAATACTGCTTCCAAAGGACAACACTCTCAGAAGTTCACCACTCAGTTTAATACTGCATCCAAAGGGCAGCACTCTCAGGAGTGCACCACTCAATTTAATACTGCATCCAAAGGGCAGCACTCTCAGGAGTGCACCACTCAGTTTAATACTGCATCCAAAGGGCAGCACTCTCAAGAGTGCACCATTCAATTTAATACTGCATCCAAAGGGCAGCACTCTCAGGAGTGCACCACTCAGTTTAATACTGCATCCAAAGGACAACACTCTCAGGAGTGCAGCACTTCTTTTATGCTGCATTGAAGTGTTAACAATCAAGCTATCTGTGACCTTGAGCAAATCACTTAACCAGACCAGACAGTTCCTTAGGACATTTGGGAGTTTGGGCTAGGACTTTTAATGGTCTCCTAGACTGCATGCCTAGTAGCTAACTATGAACCAATGTTTGTTTTTTGCTAGTCATTCCCTATTGCATAGCTGATTTGCTTCAGGAAATGTTATGGCAATATCACCAGACACCATTTTTTAATGGAATGTAGGCCATTTATTCTTCAAGGTCTACAGGCATTGCATCTGTAGAAAGATAAAGCATGGAGATGCTAACTTGTTTACCAACAACATTTGCAATTAATACTCCCCGTTAATGTGGAATTATTCAGATGTCTTTTACATCTGCAGAGATTGTTCATACTGACTTGATGGTTAATATTATTTATGATCTCGTCATAAATACTGTTCTATTTAAACTCTGCTACACATGGCTGGATCGCGCAGTGTGATGACAGTGATCTTTATACAGTTTCATATAGTTCACTTAAAGCTACTAATAAAGTACATGTAATTTTTTTCTTCATAACAATAAGTTGCAAACACAGTCAACAAGTTAGCTATGACTGCTGGAACTGCTGGTGAGCATGAGGGCTATCTTTGGATGAGACTTCCTAATGATGTTATCATCTGTTCATTTTTTAAACAGTCTTTAATCTGGCTTTGCAGGACTAGTCTATCTGTGTGTGTTAGCTATAATTGCTGGGTTTGGGGGATGTTGGTGGATAAAAAATGACTGACCTTGTTGAGTTGATAAACAGACATTAGTTTTTCTTTTCAGGGCTAGTGTGTATTTGTGTAAAGAAAATTTGAATACTTTACTTTGGCCATTTTATCACAATCAGACATATAATGTGCACAGAGTCAATAAAATGTCCGTAATTTGTCAGTATGGTATTGGTGCATTATGATGGCAGTGGTTTGCATGGCCTTTTATGGTTGAAATGATATAAAATGGTTACTTTTGCCATTATTTGTTCTTATGTTTTGTTTCAGTGCTTACTGAAAAAAAATATTAAAAACTAGAAATTTAAAACGTTGTAACAAACATTGCTGTACTAAACAAAAAATATAATTTAAAACAGCCAGGAAAGTGAATCCAAAAGAACACCTGTATTTCTGAATGGTCCTAAAAATGTGTGGGGGGGCCATAGTTTGAAAACAGCCTCCAGTTCTTTGTGTGGCACACCTTATGATATGACTTTCACATTATGTTAAGATATTCTCCAGGATTCACGAATGGCTGATTTCTGTGCAGGAACAGTGTAGGAGCTCCTGCATGGAAAATGGCCGCTGAGCGATCCAGGAAAGTGCCGTTTTCACGTACACGAGCGGCCCCACACTGTTCCTGCATGGAAAGCAGTGCAGAATGCAAATCACCTCATTTGCTGGTAAAAAAATATGCAAATGAGGTGATTTTGTGATCCATGAAGCTGGCCGGACTCTGTGCAGGAACAGTGTCGGAGTAGAAATACATTTAGTTAGTAACTGAATACATTTCAGCAGCTGAAAAAACGGAGGCAGGACAGCTCGTGGAAAGCATGTATTACAGTCAAATACACATACCAATGGCCAAATATAAGGCTATTGGCATTAATAACAGTTTTTTTTTAATTAAACTTTTTATTTTTTGGCTGATCACGGCTGTTTAAGCTTAGGGCAGTGGTGTGCAAATGAGATTGTGCGGAAAATTAAAAAAAATGAGAAAAGTCAAATTTAAGATAATTCTGCATTTAGCTATTGTACTCAATGGCATGCAGAATGTAAACAATACCAGGGAGCAGTGGTTGTCAAGGGGAAAGGGTCTGTTTAAGTGCAGTAACTAATGACTTACACACTGGGGTATGCAAATGAGGGGAGTTATACTGAATCACAGATTTCCTCAAAGTGTCAGCTTGTACCTAACCATGTAGATGTAGCAATACAACAGTGCAAGTGAAAGAGCTGAATGACTTCATAAGGGAGTGTGTCATGCTTGGTGTAAGCGCATTGGAGCTCTGTGTCCTGTGTTTGCCCTTAGCTAAGCACAGCTAAGGAGGGGGTGTCAGATATGCCTGAGCACTGTGTATATAGACTATATGGGTGTGCGCACTGCACACCAGGATTTAAACACAAAAAGAAAGAAAAAAAAGAGGAAATGGCAGCATTGTTTACATTTGAGCACTGGGTATGTGCGGTGTGCCTCGGGGCTTAAATAGGGAGGAACTGGGAAGGGAAACAGCACTAGGAAGGCAATCAAGGAGAACTAGCATAGCTGGCAGGTGGAATGTATCAGAATCAACCAATTACACATGCAGCAGCCCAGCACACTAATATAAACTATGCAAACACCCTACAGACTGTTTTTCCCACAAACTCTACACCACCAGTGTACACAGATGGGGGATTTTTAAATGGCAAAACTAACTAAAAATGTTAGAGGCTGCTGCTGCTTTACTCCATCAATATGTGCTAGAGACTGAGGGTGGTGAGGAGGAGAATGCTGACAACCAACCCACAGTGAGGAGGAGGAGAAGAGTGTACAGACCCAGGGTAACCTACCAGGGGCTACATGAGCTGGAGATAGTAGAGTGTTATAGGGTGGACAGGGACATTCTACAGCAAATCGTTGAGCTGTGCCAGCCATGCCTTACACACAGAACTAATAGAGGGGAACCCCTCCCAGTAGATACCAAGGTATGTCTCGGCTTAAGAATACTAATCACAGGTACCTTCCAAAGACCAACTGGGGATATCAAGGGGGGGTCTCACAGGCATCAGCATTCAGGGTACTCCACCAGTTCCTGGATGCCATGACACAACATGCCAATGAGCACATATTTTTCCCCACCGCCTGGGAGGCACTGACCACACGTATTCATCTCTTCCACCGTATAGCAGAATACCCTGTGGTAGTTGGTGCTATAGACTGCATGCACATCCACCACAAAGCACCACCCAGTGAGAGGGGCAGGGTCTACATAAACTGCAAGGGCTTCTCCTCCTTTACCTGCCAGGTCTTGTGTGATGCCCAGGGCATTATCATGAATGTTTGTGCTGGCAGCCCTGGAAGCTATCAGGACTCCCACATCTGGCATTGCTCACAGCTGTATCAGGCGTTTGCCACGGGGGGACATCCCATATGGCCATCTAGTGGGGGCATGCTGATTATGCACTGGAGCCGTGGCTGATGACACCCATCAGAAATGCACACACACCTGAACAAAAACACCATAATGAAGCACATGCACAAACCAGGATCATTGTATAGAGTGTGTTTGGGATGCTCAAATCATGGTTCCACTGCCTTGACATATCCAGTGGAGCCTTGCGGTACTGTCCAGCTACATGTACACAGATGTTCATAGTATGTGCCATGCTACACAATATGATCCTGTGGAAACAGCTGCAGCAGGAACAGCAAGGGGCAGGGCCACACAACCCCCACTATTGCCAAGGCCAGCACAGGCACAGAGTGACTCGGAGGAGAAACATCCTGAGCCTGCCCCTGTAGGCAGAAGGAGGCATGCACAGTATGCCTAGGCCTCGGCAAAGAGGCAACACATAGCGCACACACTGACACTGTAGGGACCCAGGGACTGATACCTCTCTCTGACTCACACATACAGCAAAAGGGATGCCAAACATGACACTAACTGAGCTTTACCATGTACAGGGAGTGTACTAGGTGCATCCAACATAGTCAGCCCTTCAGCACTGTCCTCAATACTGGCCCAGTGACAAGGTAAGTCACTCTTCCTATCAATTAGTGAATGGAGTAGTATGTTCTCATACTTGTATGTATGATATGGGTGCAAGCATGCAAGGGAATTGGGTGGCTGAATGGGATAGCAGCAGACAGCTGACAGCTATATGGGACAGCAGGAAATTCATAACAAATACTGGTGTCAACATACTAGGCAGCACTACACAAGGTGACAACTCCCACTGCAGTACATGTGATGGCCCAAAGAACTGTGGGTGTCAATAGGTCACGCACATGGATGTCAATGAGGGTCACATATCTGCCACCAGCCTCACACAGCAGGACAGGTGTAGATGGCCATGAAGAAAGGCTGGGCTAAGGCCCCCAAATGATGCCAATGGTGAACAGCCCCCCACCATACATACACAGACATACTACAACAGGCCTGGCAGTTGCATTCTAGTTCTGAAGGGTAAGAAGTCTGAAACTGAAATTAAGATCTAACATGGGCGGTGCAGTGGTGCAGCGGTTAACGCTGTCACCTCACAGCAAGAGGTTCTTCGGTATGATTCTCAGCTGGGGTGCCTTCTGTGTGGAGTTTGCATGTTCTCCCTGTGTTTGTGTAGGTTTCTTCCTGGCACTCCGGTTTCCTCCCACATTCTAAAGACATGTGTCTGGAGCATTTCTCCCTGGGCCTCCACTGAAAACAGGCTCTATGGAGCCTAGTCAGACATTCCTGCTCAACAAATGTTAAATAAATAAATAAATAAATAAATGTGTACTCTACTGATATGCCTCCTGTCTGCATGATAGGTCACAATACAATATGAAATGGAAGCCAAAAGAGTAACCAAAATACCAGTACAGTCATTTTAAATGATAAAGTCTGCAGGTGTGTACCCCCCCCCCACAATCCCATGTAGAAATGCAGTAATAGATGGCCTGCAACACTCTCAAATGGCCTACAGTCCTCTGCCAAAGGCCCATGCCTCACCCATAGTGCCAATGTATGGCATGTCAGGGGGTCTCAACTAACAACCTAACACAGTAAACAAAAAACAAATGCAAGGCCATGTTAACAAATGTCAGTAGCATGCCTCCACATGTCCTACTGCAAGATCTCTGGATCAGGCCATAAATACTACTGGTATAAAGGCCCAACTATAGGGATACCTCCGAGATATTGCTTACATAATGTTAGGTGGAGGAGAGGATAACAGAGGGTGGATGTAGAAGCATGGATGTCATGGAGTGTGTGAAGTCTGAAACTCTAATGTCCGCCCATACTACTCCTGACTGCAAACCCATGAAAGAATAGCCACAAAACCCATGAAAGAATAGCCACAAAACTGCTTGTAAACCACAATGTGATGGTAAATTGACCAGCTATATGAGTCCTGCCTCTGGATAACCTGGGTGTATCTGTACAGCTGAGAGGTATGGCCCCAGCAGGATATGGCCATTCCATGAAGTTGAGAAAAGCACAAGGAGGGGATCCCCAGCCAGCATACTAACAAGGTGCTGGACCATTTACACAGAATCAGTAGTCTATTGTATGTAGCTACCCCTCCACAATGGCAGATCTATATGCCTCAGAATATTGGTCTCAGCTTCATTCATCTTGTATTTCTTGATAAATAACTGTGAGTAAAGAATGATAACTGTCAGTAGTTGATGACATGACACATCACAGTGTAAAACAGTACATATGTCAGAATATCTATGCTACAACCAAACATGTCACACAAGCAGCACAAACAGCAATAGTTACAATATCCCCTGTATGTTAAACCCATTGTGTCTCCATATTGCCAGCCTATTTACAGATATCCTGCAGAAACAGTTTGCTAGGTATAGCTGTAGCACACAAAACCCTGAACTGGAGTCCAGCCATCCCTGGAATGGATGCACACACTCAATATAGAAGGTGATACTGGGCATGCTCCTACACTTAGAGAAATGAAGCCCATGTCTCACAACACAGTGGACTACAGATATCGGTTATTTACAGCTGTCTGTGAACACACACCAAATTGTACACCATTGAAACATCACACACACATTGGATAGGAGCACACACACATATCTAAGGCCAACATAATATAACATGTCAAACATACACACACAGAGACGTGGGGAAGAGAGAGACAGACAGCGACAGAGAGAATCGCATTATGAGGCCTGTCCCACCCACTACACATCCCACTGGCCTATATCACGTGATGTGCTGATGTCATTCACTGTAAAAATACCTTTGGTTAGCTCTCAGCTCTATAGTGTCAGTGGTGCTTGTGATAATTGTGGAACACTACAGTACAAACAGGTATCCATGTAGCAGTTGTAAACTCAGTCTTGTCAAATGTAAAGTTGTGTGTGAGTGTGTGTGTGTGTGTGTGTGTGTGTGTGTGTGTGTGTGTGTGTGTGTTTCTAGATGAATGTGGTTGAGACAATTCACACTCACTAAACCTCTCTTATCCCTCTTTCAGCACTGCTGCTGATGTCACTCACCTTCAAAGATACCTTTGGACAGCTCTCCAGCATGTAAGGACCATGGTGCTTGCAATAACTGCATAATGCTGTAATGTAGGAAGCTAGTTAGGTAGGAGTTCAAATCCTGATCTTGGCAACTGTGTAAATGTGAGTGTTTGTATCTGAAAGTATGTGTATCTTTGTAGAGACCTGATTTTGTGGTCATTCATACTTACAACACTTCCCTTACCCCTCCTTTAGCACTGCTGCTTATGTCACTCACCTTCAAAGATACCTTTGGACAGCTCTCTAACATGTAATTGCTGTGGCACTTGTGATAACTGTGTAATACTATAGTGTAGCAAACTAGTTAGGTAGGAGTCTCAATCCTGATCCTGGCAATTGTGTAAATGTGAGTGTTTGTGTAAGAGAGTGTGTGTATCCTTGTACAGACCTGATTTTGTGGTCATTCACACTTACAACACTTCCCTTACCCATCAAAGATACCTTTGCACAGCTCTCCAGCATGTAAGCTCTATGGTGCATTCGATACATGCAAAACAATGTAGTAGCAATAACTACATAGGTAGGGGTTTGAATCTCATCTCTGGCAAGTGTTTGTGTGTGTACATATGTATGTCCGTACCTCAAAGATTTTGGCCTGATTTACACCCAGTACACATCTCAGTGCCTGCCTTTAGCAGCCCTACAGATATAATCCACCTTAGAAGTACCTTTTGGCAACCCTAAACCATCTAAGGTCAGTGGTGCATGTGGTAAATGCGTAACATAATGGTCCAAAAAGATAGTTAGATAGAGGTTTGAACCTCACCCCTGGCAAAAGTAAATGTGTGTGTAGGGTAAAATATTTTTAGGAATCTCTCACCCACTACATCACCCAATGCCAGTATTTACAAGGGCTGGTGATATTCGTTACTTTAGAAGTACCTTGGGACAGTATCCATCCTACAAGCTCTGTGGTGCATGTGATGAATGCGGTACACTGTATTTGCAATACTATAGCTAGGTAGGGGTTTGAAACTCATTACTGGCAAGTGTGTGTATGTCATAAGTATCCTGTGTGGGAGTCGGTGTGATTGTGTAATAACAGGATCCATTGGGGGGCAGGTTTTGCTAAATTACTATGTTGAGGACCTAGTATATGTCACAATGTCCACATTACAAGGCCAACAGTTGTCAAACACTGTAGAGGTTGGTGTAGACAATCCACAGCCCTAAATGTCTAGTGCCATGTGCAATGACTATGTAACAGTATGGATTAGTGAATAATATAGGCAACCCTTCTAATAATCAGAGACCACTCTCCACCCACGTATCATACACAAACACACTTGGCTAGGCAACAATCACTATATTGGTAGTTCCCCTGCATACTGCCTCACACGGTGTGATTGCATTGGACTACATGCCTGTTGACCACAATAGTGCCACTGACATCAGAAAGTACTTTGATGTGTTACATCTCCTGACTGAGTGTGTGTTATCCACCAAGTAAAAGAACATGGCACCCGGTTCTATCCCCTCATTAGCCCAATCAATATGTACAGTGGCCCTTTTGCCATGTTCCCCACTGGACACCTGCAACAACTATAGAGTCTGCAAACGTAGGCCACAAACAGAATACCATGCCTTGTACACATGCCCTGTATGGACAGACACCACTAACTCCACTGAACACCTGTATCATACTGTCGATGTAGGTGCAATCACTACCTCAGTTACATAACCGGATCTCACCAAATGAGGTCAGCAATGCTATCTGCCCACACAACATGCCCAGAGACCTCAAGCACACTTCCACATGTCAAAGAACATGCATGTGGGACATGTGCACAACCCAGACATTGTCCATGTTATGGAATATAGATCACATACATGGGAAGCAGTGCACATCACTGGCCACCCACAATAGAAATCTGGATGAGCGGATGGGGAATACAATACCCACCCCTGGGGACCACTCCCGTGACTATACTCCTGAGCAACACTGGGGACTATTGTCATGTGGCCTGATGCCAGGGTATTCCCTTGGGCTAGCCTTGTAGAGCCTTCAGGTCCAGTCACCTACTACACACCTATGAAGCAATGAACCTATGAATCACAGTACTAGCAAGTGTGTGTGGGTGTGTGTGTGTGTGTGTGTGTGTGTGTGTGTGTGTGTGTGTGTGTGTGTGTGTGTGTGTGTGTGTGTGTGTGAATAGTGATCCCAGTGTGTTTGGGTGATGAATATCCCCTGTGGCTGTGGTTATTAGCAATTGGAGGTGTGTCCAAACCAGAACATGTACCATTCTCCATTCTATAACAGATGATGTACATCAACATACACCCATGTATAACCCTCAGGCCTGTAATCTGTGATGCATATGCAATCACTGTGTTACAGACCAGGGATTATAATGCACATACTGTACCCTGCCTATGACATGGTGGAGGTGTCACCATACTGCCATACCCTGTGGCCTTGCTGCAGGGCCACACCCTGGTGACACACAGATGCCTAGCATGGAAATGGGATATAGCATGTGAGAACACATTCACTCAGCACTTCAGTTGTGGAGGGAGAGAGAGGTAAAGCTGGCACTGAATGTGTTGCCAAGACTGTGGCCAATATCTGTTGTCTCAGGATAGGTATTAGCTTTATGCAGTAACTCACAGCACTTGTGTTTAATGCTGTGGAGGTTGTTGATGTAACATCAAAAGCTGTTGTGACTGTCATCAGTGTCTGCTGCATTTCTGCTGCCATAGATGCCTGTCGAGGATTCCATGAGGGATCCAAATTTGTGTTTGAAGCTAATAAGGGAGTTCAACAGTCATGGGACACCACCTTTCCCTGCAACAGTGTCCTCCTTCTGATGTACACTTTAGTAATGGCAGGGGACCATCACATTGTCTCCCAGTGTTTGGAGAACAATGTCTGGATTCTGTTAGCTATGGCTAGTACCATGCATTCATGTACCTGTTTGTACAGTGCCTATGCGTATGATTCCACAGTCATGCAGCTACGTCCCATTGCCATGGGTGCAGTAAAGACAACGACCCAAGTTTTCATGGCTGCAAAGTCAGCGTTGGAGAAATTTTGCCAGGTGGTTATCTTTGTGGGGGGTGTGGCTGACATGTTGAGTTCCATGATGATTACAACCTGTGTGAATCTCATCATGCAGGGATTGACATCTGGGGATGAGCAACGGTCCCATATTTAAGTGGTCAACACAGGTTAAGGCTGTTGCATCCTCTACCAGGGGTCAGTATGAGCTGGTCTAGGGCAATTGAAATGATGAATCCCAAAAGTGTTGGGCCACTGTACTGGTGCTTGGCTACATTCCCCAGGTGATGGAGGGGTAGTTGAAGACTCATACTATGTCAGTGTTGCATTGGACCATCATAGATGGCAGGGTGTTGAGGAATGTGCATTGACAATCTAGGGACATAGATGTGGACCCATAGCAGGCTATGGTCTGGATTGCACTATTACCCCAAGGCAGTTGTACCGGAAGTATCTCCAATGCATTATGATGGGATACTAGTCTGGAGGTGTTCCTATTCATAATAAATCTGGAGACAACACCAGCTTTGGCGGTGTGGTGTGGTCCATGTTTGGGGGCTGACAGCTGTGGAATGCATCATAGCCTGATACTGCAGGTCTGCTGCCTGCTGCTGTGAACCACCTCTATATTACAGCAGACTTGTGGCCTCCACTCCAACAACTGCTATGAGTGACTGCATCCTGACAATTAGATGTCCACTGTTGAGCAGCATGACCCTCAAACTGCATACATGTGTAGCTCTTATGGTGGTAATAACATTAGGAATACTGCCTAATAAGGCACCATATGGGTGGCAGGACACTTAGTCAGTACCTGGCAACCCAGCAGTGACAGATGTAGGATATTTGTGGCTAGTCATTGGGTTCTGTCAATCATGCCATCCCAAGCAGAGAGGTTCTGGATCCCCTGAGAATGAAACATAACACGTAAGCCAATGTTGCAGTCAACCATCTGTTGATAGTACTGCAGCATCATTCTGGGTGACAGTGGTACACTGCCCAGGGCTACTGTCACACCTGCCTGGACCACATAATCAGAGAGTTCAACCATGTCTCCTGTCATGTAGTCCAGGGAGATGTGTCCCAAGTTATTCACACCCACATGGATATGGAGTGATACCTGTAGTTGTTGTGGAGTGACATGACTGGCTGTGTCGTGTTAGATGCTGGCATGTGATTGTTATTTGGCTGTTACCTGCTCCATATTCAACTTAGTGAGTGGGATGTGTGTGCCTCAGTACTGAGTTACCCATGATCACTGTATTGTGTATGGTGGTTAGGTTAGGGGCTTAGGTTGGGGACACACTGTTTAGGTTAAATATGTGTTCCTTGGCATGTACCATGTCACGGTGTCTAAGTGGGTGTCTGCCTTGCTGGTCTGTACTGTTTGGGTAGATGTCCAGTGAGTGCCTGGGAAGGTGGGTGTGTGGCTTTTCACTGTATGTCATGGCTGTCAAACTGGGTGTCATGGTGAGCTACGTGTTCCACATGGTGTAGTGCAGGTGTTGATCTTATCCTTTTGACCTGGTAGTCCAGTCTTTGCTGGGGAGTGCATATGTCCACATTGTGTGATATATGGATAACCCTCACAGGTCTGAGTGTTTGGAGTTTAGAGGGGAGGGTTGTCTGTGTACATGTGGTAGTTGCAACAGTGCCCCAGAATGGACAAGTGCACCAGATTAATGGGTGAAAGCACAGATAACCACCCTTCAAACATGCCAGGATGAGTGGACATAACTAGTAAATACTGGGGCGACATCTGTGATGAACGAGCACTGCTGACAGCTCACAGGTGTGCCACACTTCTTGATACAATAACCTGGTGAAGTGCCAAGCCATAATGCTAGTTGAAGTGCAAGACATAAAGAACTAGCATGATGTACAGGTGGAACAGAAGGCAGACGGTCTGCCACCTGTAATACTTTACCACAGCTGTGCAGTTATCAGCAGCTTTGGCCAGATGAAAGCTCAGTAAGCTCTGTAACATGTGCGGTAACACAGTAACAATAGAACAGACATACCTAGATAGGCAGGAGTTTTAATCCTAGTACTGGTAAGTGTGTGTGTGTGTATGTATGTGTGTGTGAATCATGTACTGTCTGGCTCATACCATTTGTGACCTATGTACTACCCTTTACACTTCCCTTCACTCCAATTTAGTAGACCCGTTGATATCATCCACCTTAGAAGTACTTTGGAAGAAGTGAAAATGTATAAGCTCTGTGGTGCATCTGAAAACTGTGTAGCACTCCTAGTAGGAATACCTAGATATCCAGTAGTTCTAATCCCACTATTGGCAAGTGTGTGCACAAATCATGTACTGTCTGGCTCAAATCATTTTTGACCCATATACTACCCTTTACACTTCCCTTCACTCCAATTTAGTAGACCTGTTGATGTCATCCACCTTAGATGTACCTTTGGAAGAGGTGGAAATGTATAAGATCTGTGGCATATCTCATACCTATGTAGCACTATAACAGGAATACCTAGATAGATAGGAGTTCTAATCCTAATGCTGGCAACTGTTTGTGTGTGTGAAGATCATATCAGGTGTGGCTTGTACCATTTTGATGTGTATACCACACACAGCTGGTGACCAACTCCCGCTGACATTACTTTATATAGTGTGGTAACAGCATCTGCCTCACATGCAGCAGATTAAACCATTTTATAGTACTCTGTACAGATGTGTCTGGAATATCCATATGTTTGAAACATATACGTGGTCGGAAGTGGTCTGTGTGCCTTAACAATGCCCATGTATGTGATATTATAGCCAAATAGGCCACAGTGAGTGTACTGAAACATATGCCAGCATGAGGTATCATACCTAACTGAATAGGATAGGATGTCTGTCATCTTCACAAGTGGCCAGCCTTGTAGGTGCACTACATGAGTACAGATACTTGGTTTTACAAGTTAACTGCACCTGTTATGTGTCACATTATAGGCTGGAAGAGGTGTGGACTGTCATACTGTGGTCCTAATTAGTATGTAACAGGAACACCTTGCATCTTAAGAGGAGTGTGTACACAATTTTTATCCACTGTATACCAGTAATGTGTCATGCATGACCTTACCTTAGGCCGTTTGTCCAGCAGAATTTGCTAGCCTCTGTTCAGACGTCTTGGCACTGACAACTTGTGAGGTATGCTACAGGAATGTTGAATTCACGTCAGATAGGCCCCAGTGGTGACCACTGTGATGCAATACATTTAACCCCAGCACAAGTGAACCTGCACAACAAGCAATATAGCTATTACATAAAGCAATATAGCTATTACTGATGGTTGTGTGCATGGTAAATTGCATCCACTTCACATGCCTGGGGTATTGCCAGGCAACAACAGAACAATGTAATACTCACCAGCTTCAGGCTGCTGTCCCATATGCAGACTAGGTAGTTGTGAAAGGGAGTTATTGTCAGCAGATGCACATGTGGCCTTGATATAGGATGGATGCAGCTTGTCTGCACATCTACAGTACTAACCGCAGTAATATACAATGTCCTGTCCTCACCATAGGTGTGCACCTTTGTGCATGAGAAAACCCCATCTACAACTAAAATTGGACCTGACACATGTATGTAGATACAATACAGATACATGTATGTCTGATATATAAGTGTACTAATACCCACTGTAGCCTTACCTGCACGCTCCTCATTCAGTGTGTGTGTGTGTGTGTGTGTGTGTGTGTGTGTGTGTGTGTGTGTGTGTGTGTGTGTGTGTGTGTGTGTGTGTGTGTGTGTGTGTGTGTGTGTGTGTGTGTGTGTGTGTGTGTGTGTGTCTGTGTGTGCAACCCACCTCCACAATGCTTCCCTCAGCTTCATGGCTTGTGCATTCAGCATGTGGCCCAAGTGTGGTGAGGAGCTCCACGGTGGTTGTCAGTAGGGGTTGGATGGCTGGGCCCCCACCTGTACCTAGCCAGTCCCTCGCTACAGCAGCAGTGCATTGATGGGCATGGTGGTTGAGGCCAGATGCTGTACATGCTTATAAGTTCTGTTGAGCAGGCCGGCATCATTTACCCTGTGGACCACACTGCTCCGCAGGGCAGTCCTCTCCTGCACATCTTCTGCTCTCTGTCCACATGACAGGGAATAATGACCAATCACATATTGGGTGATGCTGCTGTTTCCCCAACAGAGAATGCTGATAGGCGAGCACTCTGCATGTTACCTGAAAGACATAAACAGGAAAAGGTCACAGGACCTCATACAGTTGTCAAAATGGACATCAACAGTGGATATTACTTGCAAACAATCCAGACTACACCGAAACTCTCCAAGCTATCATGGCTATAGTAGCTTGCATTTTACACCTGTCCCTGAGCTATCTTATTCCCCCAATGTTGGACACTTGATTGCATAATCCTCTATCCTCCATTCATTTCTGTGTAGAGGGTTGACAGTGGTCATCTTCCATGTGGATGGTGTGTGTATGGTGGTGGGTCTGTGTTTGACTGTGATGTGTGATGGAGCTATGAGCACATGCCTGAGTTCATGTAAGAGTCATACACTGATGTTATTATGCCCCATGGAGATATGCTGTTGGTACCATCAGTAGGCAATATGTACATGCTCACCATTGCGGAGGGGAGGAGTGTGGTTGATGTGCATATCTCCATGTACAACTGGGGTGGACAGGGTGGCAATATTACCACCTGACCTGTGTGATGCAGGTTGCCTATATCCATGGCATGTATGTGTGAGGTGTTCTTTAGCCCCAATACAGGGTGAATTGTATGGTTTCATCTGAGACTTACAACATATGTGGAGAAACTATTGTGATTGTCCTTGGTGGTGTGGATATGTCCTATTCATAGTCATAGTCAGCCTTACAGGACGTCACCTGTGAACTTACATGCTTGCTCAGATATAGGTGGATTTGCTTCAAAGTTGTTGCCTGCACCTATGTGTTCCTGTGCAGCCAATGTAGCAACCTATTATGTGGTTTGTATATTGCTGCTGTCCACCAAAGGGAGTTACTCTACCTTGTTGGAGGCTGGATATATAAGGTCAGGTACTGCATTGTCCATATAGCTGCAGTGGATATAAAGGGTACACACCCCTGATACACTGCCTGGTATTTGTGCAATTGGAACATGACACCACAATAACTCATTCATAACAATTCCCACCTGTAGTGTGACCTATAGCATGTACAATTCAATTGAAAACATAACAATCGGGTCTGTGAAAACATGGAAATAATATTCAGTACAATAAGCCAGTTGAATGAGTGTGCACACCCTTAAACTGATATGTTGTGTATTCACCTCTTGAGATGGTTACAGCATTCATCCATTTTGGTATGGACTTTAACATCATGGCACATCTTCACTTGGCAATAGTTGGTCACCTTCCTAGAAACACTTTTGATTGTATTTCAATGGAATTGTACAGGTTAGGGGTCACATAAAGATGAGAAACATTATGAAATGATCTTCTGTGGTCTGATTGTCATACAGCACACATACCTGTCAGTCTAGCAGGGATGTGTACATTTGTGATATTCACTGTATATAGGTGTGGATATAGCTGGTAGTGGTAGGCATGGACAGAGGGTCATAACACAGATTGATACTTCTCTGATTAATACCTGAATATCATGCCTACTCTAGTACCCATATCAGTGTCAGGGCACTGCAACAACCAGCAGCTGTACACATTTCTATCTGATGTATGCACCGACACTGATATTACACACATGTGCAACATGCACAACCTATGAACCTGAATGCTTGAAACCCATGTGATTTAGTTTTCTGCCTTCCAGCTGAACATAAGCATACATACATGTGCTCAGGGGATACCTGGTATACATTTCTGTTGTATGTTAGTATGGCACACTGTAGTTACAGTCTTGCTGCTCAATCATACTTCTCAACCTGTTACAACAGTACGTCTGGACAATGGCACACATAAATGGGTGTCAGAGGGGACATCGATATTGATACTGTATTAATATAGCTGCACCATACATTAGTATGTTGATTGCACAGTAGGGTTTGACATCACTGTGATACCTGGAAGATGTCCAACAGTCATAAGTAGGATATTATGTCACAATGCCATTGCTCACAGACCTGCCAATGGTTTGGCTGACATAACACAGGTATATGCATATGTGACTACAGATATCAGTCACAAATATGCTTATTGTCCAGCAGAACACTGTACAGTTGAATGTTATTAATTCAATATATCACATGCAGTTCAACACATATGTCTGCACCAGTACTCTACTATGCACATGCCATCTATAGGTGTCTTAGCTTTACAAGGCAAACATGTGTCATACTCATAATTACAGGTAACATGGAAATGGAAAACATCCCATTAACTGGTGTAGCAGTGGCACAGTCACAACTATTTGACAGACACCCCCTGCGGTTGTCATATATGAGCTGTCCTTTCCCAGGTGAGTCAGGCTCCTGAGCTGTGATCCCACCCCACAACCTCTCAGAGCATCACATTTGGACATTGTCTAAAATGATGAGAGGAGAAATAGTGACAGATTTTAAACATACCTGTTACAAACATAGGAAGCTCATAGAATGACACATTTAGCATTATGGTGAATAATCTTAAGGATGTGGAGTCTTAAACTCAAGTGTTTGTCATTACCTGATGACTTCAATCCTCAGCTGTTTGCCAGAAAAGTGCAGATCTCAGGAGGAACAGACAAAAATACATGATGGTAATATGTGGGCATTCTGTGAAGATCTGTACAGTTGAGAGGAATGTCTGTGTTATCTCCCACTGCAGAGAGGGCCAGATGGCCATAGCAGCTGTTTAGTAGGACATTCGTACAGCATGTCTTGTTGTGACATATATTCCTCCAAATCATATTTCCCATTATTACAGACCAAGTACTACATTCAATTACTTGCTTACATATTCCACTTACCTTTTTTTTCTTTCTTCTCTTTTCCACTTTATGTTTCATTTGTTATTTCTCTCTCTCTCTCTGTGCACTACAGGTATAGAGCTGGTTTGATAGGTGGCAGCATGGCTTTTGTAGGTGATACTTATGACAGGTGATGGTCTGTGCACCTATTAAGGTTCCCCACTTGCTAATTGCATGCAGAGCAGCTGTGTAGTTCTTCCAATAGCCAATGCCATGGCAACACACTCCTATAAATGAGTACTCCATGTGGGTATTGGCCCTTTCCCTTACTTGTGAGGAAAACATCCTGGAGTTGTGTGAGCTACTACGTCTTACAGCAAGACTTCTGGAAACAAGCCAACTAAATTATGGTGAAGGTTCAATACTTAAAAGCAGAATGTGAGTATTGCTGTTATATGTTTGGAATACTGCTAGTTTAATAGGGTTTGTCTGCACATGCTACTTCTGCATGGGTTTCAGTCTGACAAAGTTCTGTCTCTGCATAGCTGTCAACAGTAGGGCCATCCACATAATGGCCACAGGTTAGCTTGTTATGTATGGGCTGTTCCCCAGACAGGTGTTGTGCTTGGCAAATCAGTAGCATACTCTGGTGACTGCATTATGTAGATGGTAACATCCATTTGTTTTTCTGACTTTATATCCCTCAGAAAAGATATGTTACAACAAAACCTGCAACACCAGCAACTTTTTCAGTGTATAACAGCAAGATTTAATGTATGGCTATGATTATGGGCTTCTCTCCAACAATTATGTCAGGCTTTGTCCAGATGTCATACAGTAGGAGGTTGATAGGTATACTGGTCTATTATTATTTAGTGATGTAATTCCTGCTGAGGGGAATGGCTGATAAACATGTTGAAGTCTGTACATTCAAGAGGTAGGTGTATAGAGAATTCTATTAGATGGCCTTGTAACATATTTTATGTGGGGGACAGTTAAAACTAGGCTGTTAGAACACGTTAGATGTAGTGCTGAAAAGAAATATGCCAGTTTTATATCTGTACATTTGATTAAATCACACCATGGGGACAGTAGTGGGTCTCAAAGTACTGGTTCTGAAAATGTCTGTTCCTCAGTGTGATGAAACATTCATAAAAGGACAACTGTTATGTACAGACTCAATGTATTAATATTAACTGTGATACTTTATCCTGTATGGGGTTAAATGACGAGTGTAATTGGAGGCTGTGTATTCAATTATGTAATTAGGTATTAATTGCTTCATGTGATTAAGGTATGTATTTTTGGTAATGTTTACTCCTTGAAGGCTTTGGCTAAGACATCAGAGTATAATAAACATGTGTGAATTATGGGCTGGTTGTATTTTTCTTTGCTATGTTCAGACATTTTATTTGTTTCCTAAGAGGTTGTTGGATGTTTGGCCATTGTGTATGGCCTATCATGATTTAGTAGCAGCGTGCTGTTCACTTATTTATTTGGACTGTAGGGAGAGGCAGATGTGAGTGTCATTGCTGCTTTTGTATCCAACTGTGCATGCTGCCCTAGTTGTGGGTGGTCTATCAGCAGCATATGTTTGTATGGGTATTTTGGGACATGTATGCATATATATATATATATATATATATATATATATATATATATATATATATATATATATATATATATACATAAATGTATATATTTGTATAGATATATGTATATATATGTACACCTCAATAGTTATTGGTAATATATCTATATATTGTTGTACAGATATATGGATCTCCCTACATATCTCACTCTCTCTATGCATGTTTCTGTTCCGATATATATATTTATAGATACCAATCCTTCCTAATTGCACAGTTGTCTCTTCTCTATTGTAAACTGGCTGTAAAGAAGGGTATGTTTAAGAATACATCCTCAGACAATGCACCTGAGGTGGCTCACTGGTATATTGCATAGGCTATGGTGTGCAGGGCCCTAGGTTCAAGACCTACAAGGGTTGTTTATTTTGTTGCTAGGCAGAACAAGGACTGTTGGATACAGAGTGGTTAAGGCAGTTTTGAGCAGCTTTGAGCGTGTTTGCGTGGGTTTGTGTGATGGTAAGTGGTGCTAACGTACACTTAAATGAAAAGGCGCTTACACCATGTAGGCTTTGCTTACCAGTGTGCAAATCTGCTTAGCATTTACATTTAAGCAATGCTTATACCTGCTAAGCATAGATTAGCCCTGGTAACCAGTGATCACATACCAGCCTGATAAAATAGCAGGGTAATGACATCTTTAATAAGTGTATTTAATTGCACATAACATGCTTCTATGTGCTGTCATTACAGTAGCAAGGGGTATGAGTATACTGTATGGGACACTTGGGTATACATGGGTAGTGCCACAATCTTTTCTCTTTGGATTTGTTTCATACATGGGTAGCATTGCAGGTTATATGCAGTCACACTTGCATGTTACACCAGCTACTGTGCACTGGTTGACAGAAATAGTTTAATACATATGGTATCATTACGTCAGTACATTTAACAGTGCTTTTTCAAGTAAGAGTAGATTACAGATTGTAGTACTGAAACCATACACCCCTGCATGCAAAGCTGGACTCTGAGTACTGAGTATCTTGTTCTTGGTGTTTGAGCTGTATGTTTATATGTATCTCCTAGTGGATATTGATCTGATATGTTGATATTAACTGTAGACTACCACATTTTTTGGACATATCATTGAGGACTGTGTCATGTAGTAATGGCATACCTTTCAGTTTCAGACGTGTAGCTTTCAAAACATTCATCCTAATGCATATCCTGTTGGCAATGTACTTTCTGTCTCTCCTCTGTACAGATATGCAGATGTCAGGTATTGCTATGGCTATACCATTATGTAGGTGCCCACACTGTATTGTGATGTGGGCCTGGACACTGCTGCCAGTTCCGACATATGGGACATTCCTTAATGTGGGCCTTGCCCCATTTCCTTGCCTGTGTGAGGGACATTACAGATTCACATAGAGTGGGTGTCAATATGTCACAGGACAGGACATGTGGAGACAGCCAATGAACATGGGGGACATATCCCCAGATTTGTGAACAGATTCTATGTCATCAGTGCTGTTATACACATGGTGGACTGATAGATTGACAGGGTTTGTGTGGACATTTAGTGTGTGACATCACAACTCACATTGATATGTCTCTGATATACCTCTCTACTGGCACGCTGTCCGCAGACTGGCCACATGTCTGCCTGTTATGTTTTGTGTGTTCACCATACAGTTGGTGTCCTTGGTAAATCAGTTGTGGCCTCTGGGGAATGCAGTCAGTAAATAGTCACATCTATTGGTATTACCGACGTCATATTCCTCATAAAGGATGTTACAATAATCCAGTGACATCTGCAACTGTCTCAATGTATGACAGCAGTATGTCCAATCTACCCCTGTGTTTGTGCCTCTGTTCCCACCTAGTGATATAGGGGTTGATGCCAGGCTTAGTGAGTGGGCAAACTTGGTTAGCAAAGATGCCCATTGCTTAAATGTGTACATGTTAAGCCCTGCTTAGCTGTGCACAAATCCTCTTAGCTATGTTAAATCTTGTTTTAACTTTTCATTTTAGTGGCACCTCACATTTGGAGCTGCTATACTACCTTGGTTAACTTATACATAAATATATGCACTATCTATTTATTAAAAATACATTGTGGATGTGTTTCATATATGAAAATGTTTGGCCTACTGTGGAGCTGAAACAGTGTTTGACTGCATGCTAGGAAACATTCTAACCACTACAGTATTCCAGTTTAGCTTTTTTTTTCTGTGTATAGTTCTACTTAACTTCTTTCGTGGTTTAAACGCTGCTATGCATAGCTGCATGATGGGCAAACTCACGCAGCTACGTTTAAACTTTATTCTGGACTGGAAAAAAAATTAGAACCTTATATATCCAGATTTTTGAATTATATTTTTGGTCCATTTTTTGTGGCTTTCTGGATAATTAGTGACACATCTTGATGACTGAAGTTAGATGCTACTTGAGCTTCTGACTTCATACCCTTTGGCAAAATCATGCTAATGCATAACCTGTTATTGTATCAACTTTCTATAAGTCTGTACAAGCCAGACTTGTTTACTTTCTCCAGATTTCTTACTCTAAGGGGTTGGGAGATATTCTGCGGACACTCTACATTGCCCTATAGCATTTATGGAGTGCAGGGGGCGTGTGTATTGTGAGATCACTGTTCTCAGACATACCCCCTGCACTTGCACACAGACCTGTGTCCGTGTAAGAGATGAGCAGCTCGCCTTCATTAATATGCAAGGCGCACTGCTGCTCTACACAGACACAGACTTCTCCATGCAAGAATAAGCTTATTCTTGCACGGAGATTTGTGAATATGCCTGATTGCTTTTAAAGCAAATTAGTTTTTGAAATATTCTAGAACATGTGAATATTCAGAAAACAGTATATAACATACACAAGACCTGTGATACTATCCTATGATGTTTTATATATTTTAAGTTGCATTTGATATTGTGGAAATTTTCATGAACAGACATAAAAGCAGTTAATATGTTACAAATGATGTGCTTCACAGTATCACATGACTTTTCATATGATGAATCAGCTTGCATTTTCAGTGCCTGCACATTTAATAAACCAGGACAATAATGATGCCAACTGGCATCCTCTGGAAAACTGTTGACTATGGAGGGAAAGGAACAGCTGAAATGAGGATATAGATGGGTGCTGATGTCTGGTGTCAAATAAAGTCTGTAGGTGGTAAAAATGTAAGGAAATACATTGTTTTATGTTCCAGATTCCAAAAGTTTGGAATAGTGGAATAGAGACCCTCTGCCACTCTAGTCTCACTACACAGAAGTGACTGTTCCATCACATATCCTGGGATAACATGATATCAAGTCGTGGAGTTTGCACAATTCAGCACCTCACAATGCCAGGGGACTAAAAGGCTTTACAAGACTTCTACAAGGCCAGTGTGACTTCCCCAAGCTGGGCCAGAAAGCAAGGAGCCTGAATCCTCACCATTGACACTGAAGAGGAATGTGCACTTGGAATACAAATTGCTACACTCAGTATTTCCAGATGAAGACCTCTCTGCATCAAACCCACACCCCCCCCGCACACACAACTCTCAGAAAGGCTGGCACAGATTTACTGTCTGTGTCCCCCTTCTGAACAGAGTATAAGGTAGTTATCACCACCACCAGACACTCCACAATCAGCTACTCTAAGGCCCTTAACAAAGGATGTCCAATTATACTGTGTAATATTAATACTAATACAAATGGTAGTAGATTAAAAAGACAGCTAGGCCTTTTGGAGTGCCCCACAAAGTGTTACCAAATAAATATAAGCACTCTCAAAAGTTAAATACTTTCTACAAGGACTAGATACAGTAAACGTTTTAAATATATTTAATAATAAATAACAAAAGAGTATGAAAATAGTGAATATATATTTATAGTAAACCACATAGTTCAAATCACAGGGATATTGAAAATAACACTGATGGACAGACTTGTACAATTAAAGAAAAAAACAATTTCTAAACCAAGCTTCACTTTATTCTTGACTGAATCTAGGAGAATTACTATTCCCTAATAACTTACTTGATAGAGCAAAGCACAATGAAATACGTGAGTTGTCTTTCTAGTCAGGTTCCCCAAAACAGAATGCTCAATACTCAGAGATTACTCCCTGTGAAATATAATATCCAAGATGGCTTGCAGAATGACCTCATCTGGTCACTTGACTCTAGGTTCTCACAGTATCCCCCTTTGAAGCTAAGACAGGAATTTAGCATAGACAACTACAATACATGTTTAAATGTTTATGGCAGTGTCTGCGGCTTCCCCTCTTTTTACTGAGCTAATGAACAAAGGCTTCTCCCAGACCCACTGTCTCCATTCCTATTCAGCACTGTGGGGAGCCATTTTAATGGTTTAACAGCTCATTAACATTTCCCTTATTTTTCTTAAAGTAAGTTAATTGGTTAACATCTGCTGTAACAGTATCCTCTATTAAAACATATACATTTAATTCAGTTACAATAATACGAGTACATTTCTTTAAATTCCAGCAGGGTCTACTGTTGATACAGTTTAACACAAGTAAACCTCACAAATATTTTCAGCACAAGCATCTGTACAAATCAGTTTAGTATACAAATGACATATAATTATTTAAAAAATTCCAGCTACTGTCCTGCTTCTCTGGCATGGCTGGCAGTACCTCTTATCATCACACCTCTCCCCCTCTGAAAACCTAGTTTTTAGGTTACCCTGGAGAAACATGGCTTGAGAGAAATAAGCCTATCTGGGAATATGTTACCCCATTCCCTGTCTTGAGAACCCATCTGCGTTGGCATTGTTGACCCACTTAAGGTGTTGTACTGTCATGTCATATTCCTGCAATCCTAAGCTCCACCTTAATAACTTGGCATTTTTCTGGCTGGCTGTATGTAGCCATGTTAAGGGACTGTGGTCTGTAACTACAGTGAATTTCCTTCCATACAGATAAGGCTGAGGTTTCTGCAGCACCCATACTATGGCTAGACATTCCTTTTCTACAGCTGCATACCATTCCTCCCTGGGTTGAAGTCTATGGCTGAGATATACCACTGGGTGCTCTTCTCCCTTTGAGGAAACCTGGCTAAGTACAGCCCCTACCCCAAGGTTTGAAGCATCCACCTGCACAACAGATTCTTCGCTGCTATATAGACTGGTTAACACATGGGGTCCGCCTAAAGCCCCTTTAAGCTTCTGGTATGCCTGCTCACATGCTGGGGTCCACACTACCTTATCTGGCCTGTTTTTCCTTGTTAGGTCTGTGGGGGAGCAGCTGCTGTACTATAAATGGGAACAAACCTTCTATAGTACTCTGCTGTCCCTAAGAATGCCCTCACCTGCTTTTTTGTAACAGGGAAAGCCCATGCATGAATAGCTTCCACGTTGGTAGGTTCTGGCCTGATCTTACCACTCCCCACTCTATGTCCCAGTTAGGAGACCTCTGCCATACCCACCTGACAGTTACTGGGCTTAATGGTCATCTCTGCCCTTTGCGGTCTGCCCAGCACCTCCATGACATGCTGGAGGTGCTCTTGCCAGGAATGGCTGTAGATGGCAATATCATCCAGGAAAGCAAGGGCATGATCTCCTGCTAGGATATAATCTACCAGCCTCTGAAAAGTTGCTGGGGCAGTTTTCATCCCAAAGGGCATGTTCATGAACTCATACAAGCTGAAAGGAATCACAAAGGCTAACCTCTCTCTATTGTTGGGAGTCAAGGGCACCTGCCAGTAGCCCTTGGTCAGATCAATAGTGGTAGAAACTTAGCCTCACCCAGCTTCTCTAAGGCTTCATCTGTCCTAGGCTTGGGATAGGCATCTGACTCTATGTCTATTTAGTCTTCTGTAATCCACAAAGAACTGGTGCTGCCATCCTTCTTTAGTACCAGTACAGCTGGGGAGACCCATGGACTGCTGGACTCCTGGAGTACTCCCATTTCCAACATCTCCTGAATCTCCTCCCTCAGAGTCTGTCTGACTCACTCAGGGACACTGTAAGGCTCCTGCTTGATAGGTCTTTGGGGACCTGTATCCACATGGTGGGTGCATCCTGGTTTCCCAGTGAACATTCCCCAAACTCCTGTAACACTGCTTGGATTTCTCGAACCTGGGTAGGAGATAACTGCTGGGACACTGCAACCCCTTCCACTGAGGTGTCAGTTCGAGCCTCACTGAGGAGATCAGTCACCAGATCTCCCTTAGATGCCTGCTGCAATCCACTGTAAATACTCAGCGCATGGGCCTCCCTATCATGGTAAGGCTTCATCATGTTAACATGGTACAATGTGTGCCCTTGCCTCCTGCCTAGCACTTCTTCCATGTAGTTAACATCACTGACCTTCCTTACAAACTTTGAAGAGTCCCTTCCAAGCTGCCTGCAGCTTATTGTGTCTAACAGGAATGAGCACCATCACCTGCTGTCCCACAGTATACTCTCTGGCTCAAACATTCCCGTCCTACCAGACCTTTTTCTGCTGTTTGGCTCCTGTCAGGTTCTCCTGGGCCAAGCTCATGAGCTCCTGAAGCCTTGTCCTGAGGTTTAGGACATATGCCACAAAAGACTCCTTGTGGGATTGACAATCACCCTCCCACTTATCACAAATAAAATGTAAAGGTCCCCTCACCCTATGACCATAAAGCTACTCAAAGGGTGAAAAACTTGTTATTTCTTGGGGTACCTCTCTCTAAGCAAACAGGTGAGGCAAATATTTGTCCCACTCTCTCTTAGATTTGTCTGCAAATGTCCATAGCATGGTCTTTAGTATAGAATTTATCCTCTCCACAAGACTCTTAGTCCAGGGGTGGTAGGGGGTATTTATTAGGTGCTTCACCCCACAGCACTCCTACAGACAAGCCAGCAGGTCTGACATGAAATTGGCACCTTTGTCAGTCAGTATTTCTCTTAGGAAACCTACCCTTCTGAAAATCTCTAACAAAGCATTTGCCTCCTTTTCTGCCTCAGTGTAGGAAAGAGCCACTGCCTCAGGGTATCAAGTAGCATAATCTACTACAACCAGGATATACGTCTTCTCTGTGGAGATTGGGGTACTCAGAGACCCCACAGTATCTATAACTACCCTCTGAAATGGCTCCTCAATCACAGGCAAAGGCATCAAAGGAGCTTTGACCTTGTCTCCTGCCTTGCCTACTTTTTGGCACTGCTCACAATTCCTACAATATCCTGTTACATCCTTGGCAATCCCAGGGCAATAAACGTTCTGCAGAATTTGTCTCTTGGTACTCTTTATCCCATGTCATGTGTTATGGCTAGAAGTGCCAGATGGTAGGCTCTGGGCACTACCAACCGCTGTATTACCTCACCTTCTAGCCCTCCCTCAGGGGTCCACTCTCTATACAGTAACCATTTGTTCCAGTATACAGAATCTCCTTTTCCTTGAGAATCAGGTGCC
The DNA here is from genome assembly GCF_019279795.1 of Protopterus annectens. Taxonomy (NCBI): domain Eukaryota; kingdom Metazoa; phylum Chordata; order Ceratodontiformes; family Protopteridae; genus Protopterus; species Protopterus annectens. The sequence continues at coordinate 552,719,466 of NC_056729.1, read as the reverse complement.
TCCCTAGCTACCTCCCTTGAGCCTTGTAATATAGGGTCTGAGAGCTGAACCTGTCTCAGCTATATCTTTGTGATTTTTCCCAGTTCCCGTTCCACAGGAAGTCTTTTATCTCCTGACAGTGGTGTTTCACTGTCAGCCTGAGTACTACCACTCATCTCTGCCCTTGCAGTTACTCTGTCCAAGGGGACATCAGTACCTACCAGCAGCAGTGCCTCATTTTCAGGCTCACAGCTACAGGGTAGCCCCCTCCCTGAATTAGCCACATCACCAGTCCTGGCTTCAGGGATGCAGTATGTATGTGTCTCCCCCCAGGTTACCAAACTCACCAGACCCACATGCTTGTCTCCAAGTCTGACTGTGTGTCACTGCATGCACACAAGTTCCTGCATTACAAAATCATTCCATATCAAGATATCTGCAGGGATATCCTCAAACATACCTACTTGCTTGCTTCCTTTTCCACCCTCCCAGTCAAGGTGAACCCTGGCCAAAGGCATTTGGAATGGGATCCTCCTAAAGCTCTGACTGGAGTGGACAGCCCAAGCAAGTACTGCTCCGCTTTAACCACTGCAGGCTTCATAATGGTTATATCAGAGGCTGTGTATCTCTTAGCAGTGGTCTGTTTTCCATCCACCAAGATAGGATACAAACTCTGGTGGTAATCTAATACTCCTGTTGTCTCCAGACAACTTACTACTGGTATTCTGTTATTCCAACATACTGGCTCCCCCACCTTTTTTTCCCTACCTTGCCTCTGTGGAAGTTTATATGATACATGGCCCCACTGGTTACATTTAAAACATTTAACCCTTGATCCTGGCTGTGTACCTGAATAGTGGCTTCCCCTGTTACTGTCAGACTCTGTTGTGGCAGTTTAGGCTGCCCACCATGGGTACCCTTATATCCATGTGCAGCACTGGGTATCCCTTTCCTGTGCAGTGATGCTCTGCTTCCTAAGTAGATGTCACTCATCTAGTCAGGATGTAACAGACAAGTCTTTGTGTGTTCTGATCAAGCAGCTTTATTATATACAAACATATCAGAATTGAGGCTTAATGCATGTTCCGTCTTTGAAAAGCTCCTTAAAGATACAGCACACACACTCTGTTCTACATCCTCCCTGTTTGAGAAATAGGTCATGCAATATTGACAACATCAGTTGACATGCAATCAATACAAATAATTCTTTGTCATGCAATTGTACAGAACTAGATACATATTTACAATTATGTCCAGGTCTCTGTGTATTTCACACTAGGTCTGGAAATACAACCAAATCATGTGATATAAATTTTAGAATTAGATTTAGCAACTGGGACTGTCTCTAGTGAATTTTCAACTTTAGCAACATCGGGAACAGAAGTAGAAGTTAAGACATGTTCTGCAACAAGAACATTGTCTGGATTGCTGTGAGATCTAGAGTCTTTATCACAGGAACAATGCTGCGATACAGGAAGAAGATGTCTCTGATTTCTCTTGTACTCCACACCCACAGATTCTACGAAGTAGGATCTCAGCTCGATACATATACCTGTTACTTGACCAATCCGGTCGAAAGCTGTCACCATTTGCATTCTCACTGTCTCTCCTTCTTTAAATGGACGAAGAAATCTGCTCAACTTATCATAGCTGAACTTTTGGAAAGAACACTTCCTGAATAATTGGGCTCTAATGGTTCTGTTGTTCTCAGCTTTAGGCCTCAGTAGATTGGAACTAATAGGCAGTGTTGTTCTGGTTTGCCTGGATAGAAGTCTCTGAGCAGGCGAACAAAGCATATTGTCATTGGGTACGTTTCTGAGACTAAGTAAATTCAAAAAGACATCGGTATTGTCACTCTTTGACCTTTCAAGTAATTGCTTTGCACTCTGTTCTGCACGTTCAGCTAGTCCATTTCCCTGTGGATATTCTGGACTACTAGTAACATGTACAAAGTCCCATTCTCTTGCAAATTTCTGAAACAACTGACTAGTAAATTGAGTACCATTATCAGAAATAACTGTGTGGACTACCATGGACTGAGAAATGATGTTTCAACTTAGTGATAACAGCAGTGGATGTTAGATTAGGTAGTAAATCAATCTCAAACCAGTTTGAATAAGAGTCTACCAATGCTATGTAATGCTGATTGTTCCTCTCAAATATATCAGTGGCTACTGTTGACCAAGGTAGTTCAGGAACTTGACTGAACTGATCTTTGCAAATGTGGGTTACTGCTTTTGCATTCTGAACAAGAAGAAAGTACTTTAGCAATATCTTTTACTAGAGACGGCCAGAATACTAGTTCTCTAGCCCTTCTTTTGGTAGATTCGGAATCTGGGTTACCATGATGCAAAATCTGGATATATTCATGTTGTAAGGGAAGCAGGAACAACAATTTTAGGACATTTAAAAATAATGCCCTTTTCTATCAACATCTCATCTCTGTAAAGAAAATAAGTTTGCATTTTAGGTGATATACTAGATTGCTTTGATGGCGATGCAACATTAATGTCATGGTTGAGCTTTTGCAAAATTAGATCAGTCTTTGCATGATTTCTCAGCTCATAAAGTCTCGTGGTAGAAAATTAGACACTTCCATTACGTCAAAGTCAAAATTCTTGCCATCAAGCTGTTCTGTTGTATTTCTGGGTAATCTGGATAAGGTATCAACCAGATAAAGAAGTTTGCATTTTGTATAGACCATTTTGAAGTTGTACTTTTGCAATTTGAGCAGCATTCTTTGTAATCTCACTGGAGCTGAATGCATAGGCTTCTTTAGAATAGTAACTAGAGGTTGGTGATCAGTTTCAATCTGAATAACTTGACCATAGATATAAGCATGAAACTTTGAACATGCAAATACTATTGCCAACAATTCCTCCTCAATTTGAGCATATTGCATTTCAGTTTGGTTAAAGGTTCTAGATGCATAGGCTACTGGTCTGCCTGCTTGAAGAATAACTGTGCCAAAATCAAATTTTGAAGCATCACAGGAAAGGGTTACTAGTTTATTAACATCATGTAAAAACACGAACTCTGGAACCAAGCAGGACAGATAAAAACGCTCTTTATTTCAGGAATCACGTTTTCGCTCCCACACTGTAGAAGCTTCATCAGTTAATACAAATTAGTTCATTAACATTTGCTGTTTATAAACGTTACAACCATGATGTCATTTCCTTTTTGTTTTATTTTAAAACCACAAAACTAACATTAAAAATATCATGTACTGGAAGACATCATTACATCTGAAATAGTAACACTTCATGCTATACTTAATAGCTCCATCATCGCACATTTGTAGTGTATTTTTACAGTCAAATTTATGATTTAGTATAAATCAATTAAAAATTTATATATATATATAAGAATATGAATTAAAATATAAATGAAAATAAGGAATATATCTGTTTTTAAAAATTTTTTATATAGTTCTTTTATTTAATTTATTACTATATATATGGTACTACAGAGAATTATAATTACCACCTCTGTTATGTTATTATTAAGATAATTTTATATGCATCTAAGTTAGAATGATATCCTTCCTTTATCTCATATAACTCCTATATTTAAGAAGAACTGAAATATTACAGGATTCATTTAATCCTGGATAGGTGAAGGCATCCACACCTATCTGCCACTCTAATTCTCTAAGTTCGAGTAAGAGAGTTTGAGGTCCACCCCTTATTCCAGTTAAAACCTGCTCTATGCCCATAAATTGGAAACTATGTCCAATATTTTGTAAGACATGTTTGGACAAAGCATTATCCAGTTTTTTATTGTTAATCGCATAAAGATGTTGGTATATTCGATCGCTCAACTTGCGGTCGGTCTTACCGATATAAAAACATGGGCAACAAGTACAAAAAGCAATGTATATCACAGATTTTGTAGTGCAATTAATTCTAGAATTAATGGTATATTTTTTGCCTCTAATTATGAATGTGTTGCCTATTTTCAAACAATTGCATCTATTACAAAATCCGCACATAACTGTGCCAGGTTGTCTGTTAGAAAATGTACATATTGCAGGTCTCTGTAATAATTCTTTTAAGTTCCTGCCCCTCTTAAAAACTACAGACGGGTGTGGACCTAGTTTTTGGAGCAATCCAGGATTATTAAAGATAAAATACCAGTTTTTCTTAATAATATTCCATACATCACCAATATGTCTGTTAAATGTTAAAACAAGACTTGTCCTGAATTTATTTGTATTTTGGTTATGATTGCTGGTTTCAATAACCATACTATTTTGGTCTAAACTGTTTTCTAAAGGTTGACCTATTACTTCATTACCATCAATATTTAAAGTTTGATATTTACATCGTAGCAATGGCTGGTAAAAGCCTGTGTCACGTTTGAAGGAAACCTCATAGATTAATTCATCAATTAGGTACTCTGGGTACCCCCTATTTATAAACAAATCCTTCAAAAAGGAACACTCATCTCTGAATGTTTCAATTGTACTACACATGCGTACGGCTCTAACTAGCTGTCCTTTGACAATAGATCTTTTTTGTTTAACTGGATGGTTACTGGAGTAGTGTAAGAAAGCGTTACAGTAGGTAGGCTTTCTGTATATGGAAGTCAAAAAGCAGCCATTTACCACATCTTTTGTTAATTCAACATCTAAGTAATCAATAACACTATTAGAGAACTTATGAGTGAATTTCAAAAATGTGCTGGAGCTGTTCATAAACTCCACTAGTTCCATTGCTTCACTTTCACTACCCTTTATTAGAATAAACACATCATCCAGAAAACGTGTGTAGTACTTCACATTTTTAAATAGGGGGTTATTTTTCAATGTAACCTTTTCCCAATAGGCAACTACTAGGTTCATGGGGAACCCATGGCTATACCTTTTTTCTGTAGATAGTATTGATTGTTAAAAAGAAAAAAAATGAATCCTGTAATATTTCAGTTCTTCTTAAATATAGGAGTTATATGAGATAAAGGATGGATATCATTCTAATTTAGATACATATAAAATTATTTTAATAATAACATAACAGAGGTGGAAATCACAATACTCTGTAGTACCTATATATATAGTAATAAATTAAATAAAAGAACTATATAAAAAATTTTTAAAAACAGATATATTCCTTATTTTCATTTATATTTTAATTCATATTCTTATATATATATATAAATTTTTAATTGATTTATACTAAATCATAAATTTGACTGTAAAAATATACTACAAATGTGCGATGATGGAGCTATTAAGTATAGCATGAAGTGTCACTATTTCAGATGTAATGATGTCTTCCAGTACATGATATTTTTAATGTTAGTTTTGTGGTTTTAAAATAAAACAAAAAGGAAATGACATCATGGTTGTAACGTTTATAAACAGCAAATGTTAATGAACTAATTTGTATTAACTGATGAAGCTTCTACAGTGTGGCGTGATTCCTGAAATAAAGAGCGTTATTATCTGTCCTGCTTGGTTCCAGAGTTCGTGTTTTACGTGTTTGTAGGATTCCTGTATTTTTCAAGTTTATTAACATCATAGTATCTTAATGTAGGTGGGGTGGCAATTTTCTGCTTAAGGTCTTCAAATGCCTTCTGGTGCTGTTCCAACCAAGACCATATCACATTTTTGCACATCAGCTCTCTCAAAGGTGCTGTTAACTCACTGAAGTCTGGTGTAAACTTGCCTAAATAGTTGAACATGCCAAGAAAATGTTGTAAAGCTTGAACATTACCTGGTGCTGGCATCTCAACAATGGCTGCTTGCTTGGATGGGTCTAGTCTCAAGCCAGTGCTGGTAAATAAATGAGCCACGTATGTAACTTCTGATAGTTTGAATTTGCACTTCAGAGGATTGAGCTTTAAGTTCACTTCACATGCTCTGTCTAGAGCTCTGTTAAGGTTTCTGTCATACTCTGCTTCACCATTGCCTCCAACCAATAAATCATCTATTATTATGTCACAAGTATAACGTGAAAAATGTGCTCCATTGCATGCTGGAAGACTTCACTTGCAGAATGTATTCCAAATGGCATCCTTAGGAATCTGTATCTGCCAAACAGGGTTCTGAAAGTAGTCAGTAATGAGTAATTGTGGTCAAGCATCACTTGCCAAAATGAACTTTTTGCATCCAAAACAGAAATAAACAGTGGCATTCAGTATCAGAGCTGCATCTTCTTTGACTGTACACATTGGTTGATGTAGTCCCTTTAATGATTTGTTCAAATCACTTGGGTCAATACATATTCTGATTTCGTCTGAGCCTTTTTTGTGGGCTGTTACCATAGATGACACTCATTCAGTTGATTCTGTATCTGGACAAATTACACCTTGCTGCATCATTTTATCCAACTGAGTTTTGACTTTATCTTGCATAGCTATCGAAACTTTTCTTGCTGGTCTGATCACTGGACTGACCTCAGGGGCTAACATAGAATACACAACTGGAAGCTTTCCTAGCTTGTTATTGAAAACATCAGCATAGTCTGAGAAAATGGCTTCAGTAAAATTGGAACTAGGATGTGTACTTAGATGATGAACTTCTTTGGTAAAAGAAAGCAGATTCATTCTTAAATTTTCTCTGAGACCCAATAATGACTGCACAGGTCTTCAAACTACATAGAATAATAAGCTGTAATAGTTCCTAGTCACATAACATGAAAGCAGTACTGAGCCTTTGGCTTGATTTTCTTCACCTCCATAAGCAACAAGTGTTGCATTACTAGCCACATTGAGCTGTTCACCAGCTCGGACCTTATCAATGTGTCTGCTAACATAACATTACATTTTGAACTAGTGTCTGCTTTGAGCGTGGAGGTTTTACCATTGATCCAGATAGTACAAAACACTTTGTTCTTTGCCAACAAGTTCACTGCATCAGTCTTTGCACCAATTAATGATATACTATCTACAGAGAAAGCAGAGTTGCAGCTCTCTATATGATTAATCTGCTTTATTGAATGATCCTTTGTTATAACTGTATGAAGTTTACTTGATTTGAAAAACTTTTGAAAATGGTTCTTTTTTACACTTGTGGAATTGCTGACCAAATGCTAAGCATTTCTCTCTTTTAGAGTCATGATTAGCACCACAATTGAGACAGTTAACAAGAAAGCTGGATTTGAGTTTTGCTGATTCACGCTTGTATTGCACTGAGCATGCTCCTTTCTTAGAATTTGCTGAAAAACTATGTGGTTTCCCATGAAAACCTGCAGGAGCAGTAGCTGCCATGTGCTTAGGCCTGCTTTTGCTTGACACATGTTGCATGCTGTCTGCATTTGCTCTGGAGCCTGCTGAAACCATGCTCTTATCACTTGCAAGCATACTTGTGTGCCTTTCTGTAACTTCATGGATTTAACAAATCTCAATACCTTTATTCAACGTTAAATCACTGTTATGCAGCAAAATCTTTCTCACAGCAGCACTATTAATACCACACACAAGCCTGTCCTTTATCAACTTATCTTTTAAGTCTCCAAACTGACACATTTTAGCTTTGTTTCTCAGGCCAGTAATATAAGCTGTAAAAAGGTGTAAAACACATGCCTCTCTAATATAATATTTGTCTTGGGGTTACCCATTTCTCTGAACTTGAACTTCAAACACTCAGGGTCCTCTCTTGATTCAGCCTGTACAATAATATTATGATTTTTGCCTTCTCCCTCACATACTGCTGGTGCATACACAAATGAATGCTCTCTTTCAATGGCCTCTGACTAGCTAGGTTTAGCAAAATGAATGCCCTGGTGTGTGCATCTTTGTCAGAATAAGCTGCTTGTATAAAAATATCATACTCTTGCTCAAATGTTCTCCAATTTTCTGCAATATTCTGATCAAATACAAGTGGTAAGGGCTTTTGAAATCTGTCTGCCATTATTAACACATACCAGTGAAGGGTTTTGCAAATATGCATGAACACACACATATACATAGGTTAGACATTTATGCCAGTATTTATAACTTTGCCTAATAGCACATCAAGCCTCTGAATAACTGAACTTTGCAAAATAAGTCTCTTGGGCACTCAGACATCCTGTCTGGTGGACCCCAGCCATAAACAAACTATACAATAGAAGGAGGAAGCTACTAAATGATAGAGCAAAATCCCAAAAAGGGAAGGCATCACTGATTAGTATTAGCCAAAAACTATGGGCACTCACAAAATTGTCTAAGGCCAGCTTTGAGAGAAAAATTGCACAGGACACTAAGGATAATCACAAGGCTTTCTTTAGTTATGTTAGGAACCTTGGTGGTAATTCCCAGATATGCTCAGAATTAGTCCAAAATGACAAAAAATACACTGAACCCACAGACATTGCCAACATCCTAGCTGACAGGTTCAGCGCAAACTCTCCCACACCAAAGGGCAAATATCTATCCCAGCAGAGTGCTGCCCCTGACATCTCAGATGCTCAGGTAAGAGCCGCCCTCTCCAAAGCAAAAAACACAGCATCAATGGGACCAGGCGGTGTCCCGGGCTGCATCCTACATGAACTCCATGAAGAGCTAAACCCAAACATAAAACTACTATTCAATCTCAGCCTTACTACAGGATATGTGCCCAAAGAGTGGCGTACAGCAACAGTGGTCCCTCTCCATAAAGGTGGTGCCTCAACGGATCCTGGAAACTATCGCCCCATAAGCCTGACTAGCTTGGTCTGCAAAGCTATGGAAAGGATCATCGTGGACCTCATAAATAAAGATATTGGGGACCTACAGACACTGGATCCTACCCAGTTCGGCTTTGTTAAGGGCAGATCCTGCCTCTTAAACCTGGTTGATTTCTTTGAAACAGTCACCAAGGCCATTGACGAGGGGAAGGTGGTCCACACAGCCTACCTGGATCTCGCAAAAGCCTTCGATACAATACCCACTTGGGCATTATAGATAAGCTCACCAGCTTAATTATAAACCCCTATGTCACTAGATGGATTGCAAACTGGCTCAAGGACAGAACCCACATGGTTAGAATTGCTGGAGCCATGTCAGACTCCAAACCAGTTACAAGTGGTGTCCCACAAGGCTCAGTCCTGGGACCTCTCTTGTTTGGTATATATTTCTCAGAGGTACAGGCCAACACAGAAGGACTGTGGCTGACCAAGTTCGCAGATGACTGCAAACTGGGCGCCATAATCGACTCTCCAGCCGACACAAGCATCCTCCAAAAGGGCCTCATAGAAACAGACAACTGGTGCCAGAGCCATGACCTCAAGCTAAATGCCATAAAGTGTATAGTCATCCCCTTTGGCAAAAACAAAGTGCCCACAAATTACCACATAGGTGGTAATCCATTAAGTACAGAACAAGTAATTAGGGACCTGGGGACCCAAGTTGATAGCAATCTCTCATTTGACAACCACGTGGCCAAAGTGGTTAGAAAAACATTTTATATAGCCCACCTAATCATGAAGGGATTCACATCTTGATCAGGGGACGTCATCGTGCCTCTTTACTCATCCCTCATCAGACCCATAATTGAGTACAATGCCCCTTTTGGGATGTACCTTACCAGACACCTGCAGCAACTGGAAAGACCCCAAGAGTACCTCACCAAGAGGATCAAAGGGCTCAAACAGATGCCATATGCTGCCCGGTTAAAGAAACTCCAGCTCTACTCAGTGGCATACCGCCTGTTCAAAGGCGATCTGTGCCTGATGTATAAAGCCATGTCCAACCCGGAATTAATGGACATGCTGCACCTTAGAAAATCCAAATCCCATCGAGCTACGCGCTCGAGAGACTTGAACCACAGCACTGAAATAAATAGAACATACTGGAGGGACAGATTCATAACCCAGAGGCTCCCTTCACTCTGGAATAAAATCCCAGTCCAGGTTAGGCAGAGTCCCTCATTGACTCTCTTCAAGAGGAATCTTGATGAGTGGATGGGAGATTGTAGGTTTACCCCGGGTATCACTTCTGTGTCACTGTTAGACAGAGGCACAGTATACTAACCTCGAAAAAGGGCATAGCAAAATAAATTTAAAATGGGTGGCGAAAGCCAAACACATTCTGGCTAGGCTTATAAATGCCCTAGGGCAGATAGCCTAGTATGAACCTATGAACCTATGAACCTATAACTCTTTACAGTGCAAGAAACACTCTTTAATAGCAGCAGTTTGCGAATAGACACACCCAGCACAAGAAACTTTTTGAAATGGCTGTACTTTGTACTTGACAAAATAGTTGCACTTTGCACACAAACTCTTTGGAATACATGCACAGTAATGAGCATACACTGTAAGCACTTTACACACTTTGAGATACTTCAAATAACTCTAGTTATGCCCTTGATACAATACAAAGTATAAGTTATGCTAAAACACAGTACTTTGCCAAAAAACATGCAGTCGCCTTGCTTTATTTATACTTAATGTGCCCTTTTTGGCCTTATTACATTTGTTTTGCTCATTTAATCTCTTTTCATGACCATTGTACTTTTCTTGTGCTCGTTTTACTCTAAACATGCCCGATTTGCAATTTTGAGGTAATTCCAAACCCCTTATCTGCTTTTCTTATAATTGTTTTATCACATATCTTAATTTTAAACATTTTGTTTAATTAATAAACCTGTTGTGCTTCTCTTTTTTTAATAATGCAGTTTGTGCCCTTGTAATGGTATGTTTTATCTTTTTTTTTTCATAAAATATCTGTTTGTGCAAGTTTTCATTACCTTTGATTCTTTTTGGGCCCTTTTCCATGCTCGTTTCTCTTAGTTTACCTTCACTGTTAACTCTGCATCTCATAGCTCTGGAAAGCAGTCTCTGGAATCCTGGTTGTGACACCATGTCACTCATCTAGTCAGGATGTAATAGATGAGTCTTTGTGGGTTCTGTTCAAGCAGCTTTATTATGTACAAACACATCAGGACTGAGGCTTAATGACTTTAACTCATTACATCTGAATGACGCCTCCAGGTGCATCTGCAGTTAACTCCTACTGATACCTCTAGGCATCAAATATTGCTTGTTCATATTTCCATCAATAATTCCAAAACCATAGTACATACAAGGTTTTAAAATATTTCATTTTAAAGCTTACACAATGGCAAACTCAACTACATTAATATTTGACCTCTGTGTAGTGCAGGTAAATAGATATTAATCATTGTTTTTATTATATTAATTTATGTGGATATAATTTTCACTCTTTTCTAAATATCTCGACAACTAGGTAACACAGACAGAACTCCTTAGCCTTACATGAAAGCTCTCAGCTAGATGAATAGAATACTGCTGACAGTATGTGTGTAACTTGAGTGGATGATGAGCTATTGTAATTTGTTTACAAAATGTTACAAGTGTAACAATTACTCCCCCAGATTCAGCAAACCTCGGTGCAGGACAAGCTTAGTCCTGCATGGAGGTGACCGTTTATGAGCAGGATGGCAGCGTGCCATGCATAGTAAGGAAGGCACACTGCCTGAGCTCCTAATCCTACATGGAGCGTATACGAGTGCAGGGGGCGTGTCTGAAAGCAGAGCTCTCAGAATATACATGCTCCTGCAATGAAGGACTTCAGAAAGGTAGTAAACAATGAGTGAGACCACACATAGATGTACGCATACCCCAAGCAACATCCTCCACGTGTATAAGAGCAATAGTGAATAAAAAATAAAAAAAAGATAGTTATTGTTAATGAAACGGATGCAGTTTAACTGTAGGTGCACTGGTTTGCCCATTGCTTAGCTATGGTTAATGTAGCTTAAATAGCAAAAAGAGGATAAAAAGCAAGATATATACACAAATGAAGCAGTACAGGAATACTGTAGTGGGCATAGTGCTCACCTCATGAGCAGTCAATCCCGGTTCAAGTCCCACTGCAGTACATTCCATTTCCAGTTAAAATCACTGTTATGATCCAACATATTTAGTTGTATAACCTAATAAATAACATATATTTGTGAACTGGAGTAGTAAGCTGTGTAATGAATGATAACCCCATACATTTGCCAAATTCTCCACCTCCCCAAGAAGCATTAGACTATTATTGTCTATAATATAGCAGTAGTAAGGATAAATAAGCAAGAGTAAGCCAGCGTAAGTCTGTTTGCATGATGGTAAGCAGTGTTTACACAGAGTAAGCAGTATTGAGGCTAACCATGTGTTAGTGGATGTCACCGGACGTTAGCAGTGCTTACCGTCGTGAAAACCCACTGACAACTGCTTAAAAGTGCTTCAATCACTCCATATCCAATGGGCCTTGTTCTGCCCAGCAACAAAATAAACAACCTCTGCAAAGCTAGAACCCAGGAACCAGCCCTCCATAGCCAATGTGATTTACCACTAAGCCACCGTAGATATATATAACCCCGATGTTTCCACAAACATACAGGAAATGTATCTATACATGTACATGTATATGTGTGTGTGTGTGTGTGTGTGTGTGTGTGTGTGTGTGTGTGTGTGTGTGTGTGTGTGTGTGTGTATGTATGTATATATATATATATATATATATATATATATATATATATATATATGGTTTACTATCATAAATTCGAAAATCAGAACAAAACGTGTCTGCATTTTCGAATTTATACATCGGAAATGAACATTTCTGAATTTTCCTAATGTCGAAAACAGCTGTGTATTGTCGAAAATGTCGCGAGCGACATTTTTGGCAATACACAGCACTCCCACCCGTCCCGTAACTACCTACCTAACTAGCCTAAACACACAGTTATGCAGGGGGGCAAGCCCCCCTGCACCCCCCCAACTTAATATTCCAACTCCGAGATCGCACTACAGTGAGGAAAGGGATGTATTTCCCTAACCGCACTGTACCACAATCCCCTCACATGAGCGAACGTTAGAATTGCGAATGCATAGTCCATTCACAATGGTAACGTTCGCTCACATCACCTGCTGAAATATGAAGTATTCGAACATCTGTTATTCGAATACTTCATAGCCGTCAAGTGCGTCGGCATTGTGATAGTAAACCAATATATATATATATATATATATATATATATATATATATATATATATATATATAAAAAACTAAATAGATATATACCTCACCCTCTCTGTATTACTTATATATATCAGAATACAGCAAGTGGTAGATAGTAAAACTAGTAATCAAAACAGCCACCACAGTCACCGAACACAAATAAATCCAGGTCCAGGAGGAAAACTAAACCAGTTTAATATTTCGCAAACACAGAAATCACAGTAACGCAATCAACTTCACGTTTTCGTCGTCAACTTTATCAGCTATAACAACCATCATAAAACACATCCATTTTATGCTTCCCCACACAAACACAAATTCAAAAGCACCAATCAGATTCCACCTGCCTTAATTGTTTCTTAAAGAAACTTTTGTTTAAATACACAACACATAAAAAAGCAGTAAACAAATAACATAGACTATTGATTAAATATAAAAATCCATAAATTCAAACCATAGTACATACAAGGTTTTAAAATATTTCATGGCTGTTAGACAGAGGCACAGTATACTAACCTCGAAAAAGGGCATAGCAAAATAAATTTAAAATGGGTGGCGAAAGCCAAACACATTCTGGCTAGGCTTATAAATGCCCTAGGGCAGATAGCCTAGTATGAACCTATGAACCTATGAACCTATAACTCTTTACAGTGCAAGAAACACTCTTTAATAGCTGCAGTTTGCGAATAGACACACCCAGCACAAGAAACTTTTTGAAATGGCTATACTTTGTACTTGACAAAATAGTTGCACTTTGCACACAAACTCTTTGGAATACATGCACAGTAATGAGCACACACTGTAAGCACTTTACACACTTTGAGATACTTCAAATAACTCTAGTTATGCCCTTGATACAATACAAAGTATAAGTTATGCTAAAACACAGTACTTTGCCAAAAAACATGCAGTCGCCTTGCTTTATTTATACTTAATGTGCCCTTTTTGGCCTTATTACATTTGTTTTGCTCATTTAATCTCTTTTCATGACCATTGTACTATTCTTGTGCTCGTTTTACACTAAACATGCCCGATTTGCAATTTTGAGGTAATTCCAACCCCCTTATCTGCTTTTCTTATAATCGTTTTATCACATATCTTAATTTTAAACATTTTGTTTAATTAATAAACCTGTTGTGCTTCTCTTTTTTTTAATAATGCAGTTTGTGCCCTTGTAATGGTATGTTTTATCTTTTTTTTTCATAAAATATCTGTTTGTGCAAGTTTTCATTACCTTTTATTCTTTTTGGGCCCTTTTCCATGCTTGTTTCTCTTAGTTTACCTTCACTGTTAACTCTGCATCTCATAGCTCTGGAAAGCAGTCTCTGGAATCCTGGTTGTGACACCATGTCACTCATCTAGTCAGGATGTAATAGATGAGTCTTTGTGGGTTCTGTTCAAGCAGCTTTATTATGTACAAACACATCAGGACTGAGGCTTAATGACTTTAACTCATTACATCTGAATGACGCCTCCAGGTGCATCTGCAGTTAAGTCCTACTGATACCTCCAGGCATCAAATATTGCTTGTTCATATTTCCATCAATAATTCCAAAACCATAGTACATACAAGGTTTTAAAATATTTCATTTTAAAGCTTACACAATGGCAAACTCAACTACATTAATATTTGACCTCTGTGTAGTGCAGGTAAATAGATATTAATCATTGTTTTTATTATATTAATTTATGTGGATATAATTTTCACATTTTTCTAAATATCTCGACAACTAGGTAACACAGACAGAACTCCTTAGCCTTACATGAAAGCTCTCAGCTAGATGAATAGAATACTGCTGACAGTATGTGTGTAACTTGAGTGGATGATGAGCTATTGTAATTTGTTTACAAAATGTTACAAGTGTAACAATTACTCCCCCAGATTCAGCAAACCTCGGTGCAGGACAAGCTTAGTCCTGCATGGAGGCGACCGTTTATGAGCAGGATGGCAGCATGCCATGCATAGTAAGGAAGGTACACTGCCTGAGCTCCTAATCCTACATGGAGCGTGTACAAGTGCAGGGGGTGTGTCTGAAAGCAGAGGTCGCAGAATATACATGCTCCTGCAATGAAGGACTTCAGAAAGGTAGTAAACAATGAGTGAGACCACACATAGAAGTACGCATACCCCAAGCAACATCCTCCACGTGTATAAGAGCAATAGTGAATAAAAAATAAAAAAAAGATAGTTATTGTTAATGAAACGGATGCAGTTTAACTGTAGGTGCACTGGTTTGCCCATTGCTTAGCTATGGTTAATGTAGCTTAAATAGCAAAAAGAGGATAAAAAGCAAGATATATACACAAATGAAGCAGTACAGGAATGCTGTAGTGGGCATAGTGCTCACCTCATGAGCAGTCAATCCCGGTTCAAGTCCCACTGCAGTACATTCGATTTCCAGTTCAAATCACTGTTATGATCCAACATATTTAGTTGTATAACCTAATAAATAACATATATTTGTGAACTGGAGTAGTAAGCTGTGTAATGAATGATAACCCCATACATTTGCCAAATTCTCCACCTCCCCAAGAAGCATTAGACTATTATTGTCTATAATATAGCAGTAGTAAGGATAAATAAGCAAGAGTAAGCCGGTGTAAGTCTGTTTGCATGATGGCAAGCAGTGTTTACACAGAGTAAGCAGTATTGAGGCTAACCATGTGTTAGTGGATGTCACCGGACGTTAGCAGTGCTTACCGTCGTGAAAACCCACTGACAACTGCTTAAAAGTGCTTCAATCACTCCATATCCAATAGGCCTTGTTCTGCCCAGCAACAAAATAAACAACCTCTGCAAAGCTAGAACCCAGGAACCAGCCCTCCATAGCCAATGTGATTTACCACTAAGCCACCGTAGATATATATAACCCCGATGTTTCCACAAACATACAGGAAATGTATCTATACATGTACATGTATATGTGTGTGTGTGTGTGTGTGTGTGTGTGTGTGTGTGTGTGTGTGTGTGTGTGTGTGTGTGTGTATGTATATATATATATATATATATATATATATATATATATATATATATATATATGGTTTACTATCATAAATTCGAAAATCAGAACAAAACGTGTCTGCATTTTCGAATTTATATCGAAATGAACATTTCTGAATTTTCCTAATGTCGAAAACAGCTGTGTATTGTCGAAAATGTCGCGAGCGACATTTTTGGCAATACACAGCACTCCGTCCGTAACTACCTACCTAACTAGCCTAAACACACAGTTATGCAGGGGCAAGCCCCTGCACCCCCAACTTAATATTCCAACTCCGAGATCGCACTACAGTGAGGAAAGGGATGTATTTCCCTAACCACACTGTACCACAATCCCCTCACATGAGCGAACGTTAGAATTGCGAATGCATAGTCCATTCACAATGGTAACGTTCGCTCACATCACCTGCTGAAATATGAAGTATTCGAACATCTGTTATTCGAATACTTCATAGCCGTGCAAGTGCACGTCGGCATTGTGATAGTAAACCAATATATATATATATATATATATATATATATATATATATATATATATATATAAAACTAAATAGATATATACCTCACCCTCTCTGTATTACTTATATATATCTGAATACAGCAAGTGGTAGATAGTAAAACTAGTAATCAAAACAGCCACCACAGTCACCGAACACAAATAAATCCAGGTCCAGGAGGAAAACTAAACCAGTTTAATATTTCGCAAACACAGAAATCACAGTAACGCAATCAACTTCACGTTTTCGTCGTCAACTTTATCAGCTATAACAACCATCATAAAACACATCCATTTTATGCTTCCCCACACAAACACAAATTCAAAAGCACCAATCAGATTCCACCTGCCTTAATTGTTTCTTAAAGAAACTTTTGTTTAAATACACAACACATAAAAAAGTAATAAACAAATAACATAGACTATTGATTAAATATAAAAATCCATAAAAGGCTATACAGTCTTTTGATTTTGTTAAAAAATTTTTTGTTAAAGAATTTCTTTAAAAAATGTTAAAAACATTGAATAAACCATTGTATAAAATAAGCTGATATCAGATCAGTGAGACCTACATAGTAGGTGCTGTTGATGTGGTGTCTAGCACCATCTGGTGGTATTTCTTAAGAACTAAACCCTCAAACAATGTGTTTTTTGTCATCAGATAAGGTAACAAAATGAGGCTGTTTCATTACTTTAAATATAATATTCACTGACCAAAATGTAATCATAAAACTAAAAAACATGTGTGTTTAAAGTTTTGCAGCTCTTAGTTTTAAGACTGGTGCTAAAGACACCATATCATTAAGCCCCACATTTCTACTTGCATCTAAAACCACTTGCCAGTATAACTCACGATATTCTATAAGGGTTTCCCACATGCCTCCCCTAGGATTCGTGGGTACTACCTCCAATACAAAGAATTGATATCCTGCAGTTCCACATTTCAAAGCATGTTTACATAATGCATTTTTTTCCTTCTTAACTCTGATATCATATACATGCTCGTAAATTCTCTGCTTGAGCTTCCTTTCGCTTTTCCCTATGTAGAATGCATCACATTTTTTGCAAGTGGCAATGTAAATTATACCTTTGGTATCACAATTTACGAAGGTATTCAAAAAAAGCTTTTTACCCCTGGCTTGCAAATAGAGATAATCCCCACAAGCTAGGTATGTACAATAACTGCATCTACCACATTTAAATACCCCTTTCTTTGATTTGTTATTCTTGTTCCTGAACTCAGCATTAAAGCCATTTTCCAGCATATTCTTAATGGTCATTCCCTTTCTATAAGTGAAAGTTAATTTGTTTTCAAAGATGTAATCTAAATCAGATATTGCAGAAAAGTTATTCCACTCTCTCGTAAAAATCTTTCTAATGAATGCTGACTGCCCATCAAAGGTAGTAACAAGACCTGCCCCATATTGATCGGTAGTCTGCTTTCCTGGTGTTTCTGGTTTAATAGTGATAACCTTACCTAATATAGGGGCAAAAGTATCCTCCCTTTTGATGTTAACTTCTTCAAAAATGTTGTTAAATAATTCAGAACAAAAACGAATCCTCTCAGCCGTGCTAAAGTCCTGCTACTCCAAAGTTCAGCAATACTGTAAAATTGTCAACAATAATTGGAACATCCTCACCAGTGACATTAATTTAAAAGGGCTAATTGATAACAGACCTCATTTCCAATATAGAAGGAATAGGAATTTGAGTGACCTTTTATGTAAAGAGAAATGTTTTCTTGAGAACAGGCCCTTTAAGAGCATGGCAGGGACACTTCCATGTGGCATGTGCAAAGCATGCAGCTACATTAATAAAGAGGTCAATTTCTCACATAGAGCAACAGGTAAAAATATTGTTTTTAAAGGTAGGGCCACATGTAGGACCCCTAATGTGGTCTACTTGGCAGAATGTACAAAGTGTCCAAGTTTCTATGTGGGAATGACCACAAATATGTTTAAGGTAAGGATCCTACAACATCTAGGAAGTATAAGGAATAGGGATTACAGTAATGCTCTATTCAGGCATATATGTAAACATCCAACACATAGTTTCTCTTTTAGAGTAATTGTTAATGTTAGATTGAATAACCGGGGGGGATGTCAGGTTGCAGACAGCTTTGGATGAAACCAAATGGATTATAGAATTAATGGCACACATACCCCCTGGCCTTAATGATGTTATTCCTTTAAAACCTACACTTCTGAAAAGGCGTGTGCTTCATTAATTTAGAAGGAATTCATTGGTTAATCATTGTATAAAAAGAAGATGTATAGAGTGTTTGATGTCTGATGAAGGGTGTAACCCGAAAGCGCTCACTTCTTCAATTTTACTTGTGTCCAGATTATTTTGTTTTTAAGTTTTTATTAAAAAGATTACATTGAGAAGCAGCAGTGTCCTGCCACCTTTCTTTTTGTATTGTTAAATAATTCCTGTGGATACCCTCTGCTGATAAATAATCCCCTAAGATAGTTGACCTCTTCCAAAAATATTTGGTTATCAGATGTCATCCTACTTAAACGCACAAGCTGCCCCTTCACCACACCCTTCTTTTGGTGAGGTGGATGGCAACTAGTGTAATGTAGGTAAGAGTTGGAAAATGTATCCTTTCTGTGCACCCGTGATATAAATGCGCCATCCCTCTTACCTATACAGACGTCTAGATATCTCAATTCCTGATGATCAAAATGTTGTGTAAACTTCAAAAAACTTGTAGTCGTGTTAACATAGTTAAAAAGTTTGAAAAAATCATCTTGATCTCCATACCAGAGAAAACACAAATCATCAAGGAATCTGGTGTACAAGGCCCATTGATTGCAAAAAGAAGAGTTGAGTAGAAATTTATTCTCCCAATATGCCATAATTATATTGGCATAACTCGGGGCACAATGGGCCCCCATGGCCACACCTTTTTCCTGTTTGAAATACTCGCCCTGAAAGTATAAGAAATTGTTCTTTAACACAATTTCCATCAGGGTGAGTATATTCCTAAAATCTTTTTGCTCCAGCTTCTGACTGTCAACAAGCATTTCTTCAAACCAAAGTAAACCCACCTCGTGTGGAATACATCCAAATAAATCTGTTACATCCATGGTACCAAATGAAAGATTCTCGGAAAATATCGAAGGCTGCAATTTCCTTACGAAATCCCAGGAATCTTTTAAAATGTGGTTGATGCCTTCTAAAACACTTTTTACTTTTTGGTCCACAAATTTTGCTAGAGGTGCAGTCATGGAACCTTCAGCTGATACAATAGGCCTTAATGGTGGATCAATATTTGTGTTCGGTGACTGTGGTGGCTGTTTTGATTACTAGTATTACTGATATATATATATATATATATATATATATATATATATATATATATATACACATATATATAACTATACACATATAGATATATACATGTGAATGCATCTATGCATCTATATGTTGTTATATATATATATATATATATATATATATATATATATATATATATATATATAATATATGTATACAAATATATATATATATATATATATATATATATATATATGTGTGTGTGTGTGTGTGTGTGTGTATGTGTGTATATACACAGATACATACCTATAGATTTGATACAGCACATAAGAATGACATATATATATCCACAGGCACCGCCAGTGAGGGTGAGGGGGTTCAGTCAACATATGTGTTACATGTACAGACATCTCCCCCATCCAAACAAGTTAAACATGCTAACAAACAAACAAAAAAAGTAAACAAACCACTGCTTCCCAAACCACAGGCAGGATACTACCAGTGGGAGAAACATTGTCGACCCACTAAGTCTAATCTAGAAACAAAGACAGGAACATCCCTGGCGGGACAACCCAAAAATTGATGGGTATTTGGGCTCTTTTCCGTTACCAAAGATACACATGGCAGGGCACGTATGTTCTCGGACTATAAGGTTGGGATGATGATCCTTGGGTCGAGACAATGTACTTGATGGGTCCCGAACTCGAGAGTGAGCAGTGTGAAGTGATGTGGTTAGACTCGACTTGCACCCAGAGAAAGGATGATTGCTTTGGAGGAAGACCGGGGGGGGGAATGATGGGTATGAAATTATGGGTCGAGGCATGCCAGTGTTGGATGAAGTGGTTCTAATCAGACTGCCTCATGGATGTAAGCAATAGTCTAGTGGGCAGAGCATTTGCCTAATGAGCAGGCATTCCCAGTACAAGTCCCACTGCAACACAGTCTATTTTACATGGCAAAGCATGTTATAACTAATAGTTTCATTGCAAAACCCACTAAATAACACATATGTATGAACTAGAGTACTGCAGGAAATGCACATGTGAAGTAGCAGTGTCATAACGAATAAGGCACTAGTAACCAAGTTTAAGCACACTAAGCAGTAGTAAGCATATGTAAGCACTAGTACGTGTGTTTATGTGCGTTTGTGCGGGGGTAAGCACTGCCTACACAGATTAAACAATGTGGAAGCTAACTGAGTATAAGAAACTGTAACAGGAAGTTAGCAGTGCTTAGCTCTGCACAAACATGGGCAAACCCACGTACAACTGATTTAAAGTACCTTAATCAGTCTGTATCCAATGGCCCATGTTCCGCCCAGCAACAAAATAAATAGCCTCTGCAAGGCTC
Source organism: Protopterus annectens (assembly GCF_019279795.1). Taxonomy (NCBI): domain Eukaryota; kingdom Metazoa; phylum Chordata; order Ceratodontiformes; family Protopteridae; genus Protopterus; species Protopterus annectens. Next base: position 552,698,422 of record NC_056729.1, on the reverse strand, counting down.
AAACCCAGGACCATGAACACCATACACAAAGTTATTTAGCACTAAGTCATGCCAGATACACATACATTTGATGTTTTCAGAAACATAACATCCAGCCCAGGCATGCAACAGTACAAAGAATGTATACCAACATCTAGATGTATGTATGTGTGTAAATATATTAATATGTAAACAGATGCAACATATCTATATAAGTAGTAATATATATATATATATATATATATATATATATATATAGATAGATATATATATATATATATATATATATATATATATATATATATATATATATATATATATATATTCAGAAATATATATATATACATATATATGAACATATATACATGTAAATGCCAACATCTACACATATATATGTCAACACCTATATGTCCACATATACACAGCAAGGTACATATATGTATGCAGATATATAGCTCCATAGGTATATACGGACATAGTTATAAATATGTAAGAAAATATATATTCCCATAGAGGTATATATGGCCAGACATCTGTAGATAGCAATGGTAGATTAACAGAAACATATATGTCCACATGCACTGTTAATGGGGTTGAGAGGCCCCAAACAATATACATGTCATACGACTTGGCATACCCACCCACAGCAAAACAAGACCGCCCTGCAATACACTACCAAGTTTATTTTATGTTAAGTGTTTTATTTAAATAGGGATTTAAATTATTCATCTGTTATGTTTCATATTGTTATATCTCATTCCCCTTCCCCCACCCACTAGGCGGGCCGACCAGTACAGGCCCATCCAACCTAGCCTCTCCTCGACCCATATTTACTTAACCTACAGTTCCGCCTCCCCCCCTGCACACATGCAGCCACCATCCCTTCTCTGGTTACTGGCCTGTAGCAACCACTCACCCACACTTTGCCCACCCTCCACTCCTCCTCCCCTCGGGACACATCTTGTACGCTGTCCTGACCCAAGTATCTTCCACACGCTGTAGTCCATGCACATATGAACACAGCCATGCTTACCTTTGCAGACATGAGGTTACTGCAAAGATAACACCTTAATTTTTGGGTCGTCCCAATGGGACAACATTATTCTTGGTAATAACAATAGACTTCACGGGTGACTTTGTTCAAAGCAATGGTTTTATTTTTAGGTAGTCAATCAGGTTCAGGAGACAAGATCGGCCCTTAACCAGCCCAACCTGGGTGGGGTCCAGTGTTTGCTGGTTGCCAATGTCTTAGTTTATAAGTTCCATGATAATGCATTCCATGCCCTTGCAGATCAGGCTTGTCAGACTGATACGACAGTAGTTCCTGGGATCCAAGTTGAATCCCCCCTTGTGGAGTGTGATAACTGTAGCTGTGCACCACTCAGTGGGATCGAAGCCTGAGGTGAGGCTATGATTAAACATGACACTTAGATGAGGTGCGAGTGTATTTTGTAGTTCATGTAGTTCACAGCCCAGGATGTCATCTGGTCCCATGGATGCTGTATTCCTAGCTGTGGAGAGTGTGGTTTCCACCTGTGTGGCCGTGATTACTGGAATTAGCAACCATTTGGTAGTGAGATGGGCCCCTTAGTGGGTGAGAGGAGGGTGAATGTGGCACTAAAGTGATCTGCCCCAGATATTGGCAAACTCCTTGGAATCAGTATATTTAATGTCATTCTGTAGTAGCTCAGAGCAGTTCTGGGCATTGCCGTTTAGATTCTGGACATAACTATAAAATGCCTTCTGGTTGTCCTTGCAATCTTTGGCAATTATATGTACATAACAAGCTTTGGAGGATCCTGAGGGATCTCAACTTCTTACCGAGCTGGTAAGGGAGCTGTTTGCATATTGGGATTATCCTCTTTTCTTCAACAGTTTCTTCCTTCTGTTGTATAGTTTGTTTATGGCAGTGGAGCACTAGACTGGCTTCCATGTTTGGAGGACAGTGTCTTGGTTCTTTTTTGGGATGGCACAATTCAAGCACGAGTGGATGTGCTCATACTGTGCCTTAGCACAGGATTCACCAGTTGCACTGTCAGCTCCCATCTCAATGGGTGTCATGAAGTTTGTCACATCTGACTTGAGTAGCATGATGTTGGCTTTGGAGAGGGTTCTTATGGAGGTTTCCTGAGTGGCATGTGGGGGTGGGATGTGGATGTCAACGGTGATCACCTTATGGTCAGACCTGACCAATGAGGGGGTGACCACTGGTGTGGAGCATCTGTCTCCCATGTTGGTAATGACCAGGTCTAGGATATTTGAGCCCCTGGTTGGACAATGTATCAGTTGATCCAGGGGGTTAGAATGTATGAATTTCAGGAACCGTTGGTAAAAGGTGTCAGTACCTGAGTAGTTTTCCCAGTTAATGGCATGGTAGTTGAACTCACCCAGTAGTATGGTGTGTTGTAGTATAATAATATGTATGTTCATAAAGGTGTAGTGAGAATCTCAGGGCATGGTGGGGGATCTGTAGCAAGCTACTATTTGGAGTGCAGCCTGCCTAGTGTTAGTTGCACCTGGAGATTCTCAGATGCATTGTGTTGGGATCTAGGCTGGAGGTGTGAATAACCATGGTGAATATGGACATTCCTCCATCTGTAGTGTTGTGGTCTTAGTTTGGTGCCCGAAATGTGTGATAAGAGTTGTTGCCTGGTATTACAGGTGTGCTCTCTGGAGCATTGAACCAGGTACCATTGACTGCACTGATAGCGATGTTCCCCATTTGTAGGGGTGTCTCAAAAGAGTGCATTTTTAGGTTTAGACGTCAAGCATTGAGTAGCAGTACATTCGGTTTTGCATGCTTGTACCTGTTATGGTGGTGGTTTTGTCCTTTGAACCTTGCCTAGATAAGGCACTATGAGGGTGCTAAGAGCTGTAGCCAGTAACCTGAATTCCAGGGGCAACAGGTGCAGACCATCTCTGACAAAGCATGATGGTTTGTCAGTCATGTCGTCCCAGGCAGACAGATACTGGATCTCCTTTGAATGACATCAGAAGCTTAGCCACTTGTTGAAGTCATTGCTGTGTATATGTATATGTGTGACTGTTTATATGTATGTGTATATATATATATATATATATATATATATATATATATATATATATATATATAAATATATATATATATATATATATATATATATATATGTATGTATATATCCATATATGAATATGAATTTAAATTATGTTTCTCGTATGTTTTACTTGTTCTATATTACATTCCCCTCGCCCCCACCCATTAGGTGGGTCGAGCTGTACAGGCCCATTCAACCCAGCCCATCCTTGACCCGTACGGTCATTACCCACAGTTCCTCCCACCCCTGCTGCACACGCGCAGCCACCATCCCTTCCCTGGTTACCGGCCTGTAGCTACCACACCACCACACTTTGCCCTCCCCTCCACACCTCCTCCCCTCGGGACTCATCCTGTACATTGTCCCAACCCAAGTATCCTAGGTCTGCCACATGCTGTACTTCATGCACATATGAACACAGCCATGCGTACTATTGCAGACCTGGTTTTAGCGGAAAGTAGATCCCCCGATTTTTGGGTTGCCCCGCATGGGACGAATGTTTCCCTGGTAATAACAATAGACTTCACGTGTGACTATGTTTACACTAACAGCTTTATTTGTAGGTATCGCAAAGCATACATGGCACACAAGGTTGCCCAGTATGCTCACAATACTTAATAGGAACGTCTAATTCAGGTATACGGGAAACATATTGCTCTGGTATACACACGGCACTATAGGTTCCCCTCCTGATAACTAAATTATTGTCTAATGAAGATGCACTCCTTTAAAGTGCCTTAATCAGTCTGTATCCAACTGCCCTTGTTCTGCCCAGCAACAAAATAAACAGCCTCTTGCAAGGCTCACACCCAAGACCATACACCATACACAAAGTGATTTACCACTAAGCCATGCCAGATATACACAAATCTGATGTTGTCAGTAACATAACTTCTAGCCCAGTCGTGCAACAGTACAGAGAATGTATACCAACATCTAGATGTATGTGTGTGTGTAATTATATCCATATCTAAACAGATACTACATATCTATATATGTATATATATATATATATATATATATATATATATATATATATATATATATATATATATATCTATAGATAAATAATCTGAAATATATACATAGATATAGATATATATGAACATATATACATGCAAATGCCGACATCTACACATATATATGACAACACCTATATGTCCACATATACACAGCAGGTTACATATATGTACACACATATATATATATATATATATCTCCTCCACAGGTATATACGGACATAGTAGCTACCACACTACCACACTTTGCCCTCCCCTCCACACCTCCTCCCCTCGGGACTCATCCTGTACATTGTCCCAACCCAAGTATCCTAGGTCTGCCACATGCTGTACTTCATGCACATATGAACACATCCATGCGTACTATTGCAGACCTGGTTTTAGCGGAAAGTAGATCCCCTGATTTTTGAGTTGCCCCGCATGGGACGAATGTTTCCCTGGTAATAAAAATAGACTTCACGTGTGACTATGTTTACACTAACAGCTTTATTTGTAGGTATCGCAAAGCATACATGGCACACAAGGTTGCCCAGTATGCTCGCGAAACTTAATAGGAACGTCTAATTCAGGTATACGGGAAACACATTGCTCTGGTATACACACGGCACTATAGGTTACCCTCCTGATAACTAAATTATTGTCTAATGAAGATGCACTCCTTTAAAGTGCCTTAATCAGTCTGTATCCAACTGCCCGTGTTCTGCCCAGCAACAAAATAAACAGCCTCTTGCAAGGCTCACACCCAAGACCATACACCATACACAAAGTGATTTACCACTAAGCCATGCCAGATATACACAAATCTGATGTTGTCAGTAACATAACTTCCAGCCTAGTCGTGCAACAGTACAGAGAATGTATACCAACATCTAGATGTATGTGTGTGTGTAATTATATCCATATCTAAACAGATACTACATATCTATATATGTATATATATATATATCTATAGATAAATAATCTGAAATATATACATAGATATAGATATATATGAACATATATACATGCAAATGCCGACATCTACACATATATATGACAACACCTATATGTCCACATATACACAGCAGGTTACATATATGTACACACATATATATATATATCTCCACAGGTATATACGGACATAGTAGCTACCACACCACCACACTTTGCCCTCCCCTCCACACCTCCTCCCCTCGGGACTCATCCTGTACATTGTCCCAACCCAAGTATCCTAGGTTTGCCACATGCTGTACTTCATGCACATATGAACACAGCCATGCATACTATTGCAGACCTGGTTTTAGCGGAAAGTAGATCTCCCAATATTTGGGTTGCCCCGCATGGGACGAATGTTTCCCTGGTAATAACAATAGACTTCACGTGTGACTATGTTTACACTAACAGCTTTATTTGTAGGTATCGCAAAGCATACGTGGCACACAAGGTTGCCCAGTATGCTCACAATACTTAATAGGAACGTCTAATTCAGGTATACGGGAAACACATTGCTCTGGTATACACACGGCACTATAGGTTCCCCTCCTGATAACTAAATTATTGTCTAATGAAGATGCACTCCTTTAAAGTGCCGTAATCAGTCTGTATCCAACTGCCCGTGTTCTGCCCAGCAACAAAATAAACAGCCTCTTGCAAGGCTCACACCCAAGACCATACACCATACACAAAGTTGGGGTTGGGAGGGTGGCCTAATGGTTAAGGTGTTTGCCTTACAAACACAAGGTACAGGGTTTGAATCTCACAAGGGATAATTGTCTAGGCTTAAAATGGCTCACAAGGGCAGTTAGCCTAATACTAATCTATGAACCTAATCTAATCTATGTACACATATATATATATATATATATATATCTCCATAGGTATATACGGACATAGTTAGAAGTATGTAAGCAAATATATATACTGATATAGGTATATATGGGCATACATCTGTAGATAGCAATGGTAGATTAACAGAAACACATATGTTCACATGCACCATTAATGGGGTTGTGAGGCCCCAAACAATATAGGTCTCGTATGAATAGACATACACCCCCAGCCAAACACATCCGCCCTAAAATACACTACTAAGTGTTGCAGATCCCATAACCAGAACCTGACATGACATGGGCACAGGATGTTAACAGTACTACATCTCACCTGTATGATGTCAGGCCGTTATTGATAACATAACATGCAGTACAGTCTGGCTCCCATGGGAAATGTAAAATGTGGAAGCTATCAACATCTCCAGGATACATGTACACAGACACATATATGCAAATACAGCTAAATATATATATATATATATATATATATATATATATATATATACATATATATATATATATATATATATATATATATATATATATATATATAGTTATATTTACATATATATAGATATACATGTGACTACACATTCACATGCAGAAATATGTACAGTAAGATACATATGTAGGAGGTGCATGAATTATAGAACAGCCACTATGCCTATAGTTCACACCTGAACAACTGGACACTGTATGGGCCATCCATACAAATGACAGTCATTGCCTGCAACATATACCCATAGAGAAGTAATAGGAAATAACACCACACATAGGTTTTCAGGAATGGAAAACCTTTATTTGTGTACTATTACAGTTCTATATACTATTGCTACTGTAACTGGGATTGTCTTCACAAACATGGTGTGTGTGGGGGGGGTCACATCTGCTTACCACATGTGTGCCATTGACTACAGACAAACATCCTAAGGGCATCATAGTAAAGTACTGCTGCTTGCACGTACAGCCCCTGTCTACTGCAGCAGAGATTTGGTCAATTAGCATGGACATTCTGACACACTCTGTACAGTCCAGAGGTATAAACAGATCCCATAGTGCAAAACATGTGTACCATGCTTACAACATGGATGTTAACAGCCATGTAGATGGGTATAACACATAAAATCTGGTATACATATACCACCATAGGTTATGCATTCACACACACCTGTCTGGCCTGACACGAATACCTGCTGGTACAGGGGTGCCATGGCCATATACTACCCACTGATATTGATATACATCTGTACAGCATCCCACTGCTCTGTCTGACATACATGACTGTTAAGGGAGGCCTGGCAGCAGTACATCAAGCAAGTATCTGCACATGACATCTCACTGGGTAAGTACACTAAGCTGCTAGGCATGTAACAATGCACTGTGCAGGCTACAGGCAGACTGGATCAACACTGGCCTGCATCTCCTATGGGGGAATGCACATGTACCTGCATATATAGCAGGCTGTACAAGCATGTCACAGTACAGGGTAAGATACACCTGTGTGAAAGTGCATAACCACAACCAATGAGAACAGCGCCAAAGCCACATATGGCAAGCTAGCATACTATTACAGTATATAGGCTATTTGTTCAACACCTTCCTCATATGTACCACTCACACACTATCCCTACATATACTGGGCCACTACACAGTTTGGTCTGATGGCTGAATGTGGTATGGGACCTGTGTGTGTATGGCCCTAGAAACATGTAAGCCAATACAGTAACATATAGTGGAGCAGCATGTAACATCAGATAGGATGGGACCTAAGATGATGACAACTACAACAGTCTGTACACAGGCCAAGGTACATATTAACAATGCACACACTGTCGACATTCACCATAAGTACACAGACCTCAGTACTGTACAAACAACCACAGTATGGCCAGGTTATGTCATCAGCTATAACCCCCACTGTACATAACATGTGTAACAGTCTGATATCTCACTGGCTTATCAGATATGATGACACTAATTATGGTGTACAGCACATATGCACCTCTGCATGCACTACATATGTGCAAAGGTTGACAGAGTTGGGGCTGGAAGCACATACACAGGGCCAATATTTACATCTTGCTGTGATAACCTCATACATTTACTGTTGTAACAGGGTTTGTTTCAACACATGTCTTATAAGGGATATGAGTCAGTAACTGTCACAGCTTTCACCATCTACATACTGCAATCCTCACACTACTTTCTGCAGTCCACAGATAGATGCTCCGTGGGTAACACATGACACCAAAGGCACAACACACTGCCCAGTCTGCAGATAACCCTGCAGATGGGGATTCCTCATAAACATAGAACTGACATGGCAGGTTTTGAGACATGTAGGACAGCCATATCCACACACACACACACACACACACACACACACACACACACACACACACACACACACACACACACACACACACTGCTAAACCAACATTACTCCAAATGCAGTATAGCAGCACTTACAGTCTGTAGTCAGGTCAGGCACATCCCCCTCCTGTGTGTTGGCCTGTTTCCACAATGTATATTGTTAAGAGGTAAATCCCTGAGATGCTGTTGCCAAACAACAGATCTAGTTCCTGCTCACAGTGAATGAAAAGGGCAACACCAACATTATGTTCCTAGATATTGGAGTGTGTTTCCATGCAGTTGTCTATGGGAATGTTACCACAGCTGTTCCATATGCAATTGGCTAGGGGAGGGCTGAAATTCATGCAGATGCCATCAGCTGATCATGAGCATCACTTAAAATACACATGCTGCTGCCTAAGCAAAGCAGGTGTAGGTTTCCACATCCACCAGAGAGGGAGTGAGAGAGGCAGACAGAGGCTAAGACAAGTCAGGGAGGGGTGGGAGAGTAAAACCTAAGCAAGTTTGTGTCACACACCTACCAGCACAGGGTATCAAACCACTGATAACTATGTAGTGCTATCACAGGTCTGTGCAGTTATTGGATGCACCGCATGGTTACCTGTTCTGGAGCCCTCAGAACATACCTGTGATGGTGAGTGACCTCTGCAACAGGAATATGGTAGCTATATGGTAGGTGACGTACACGTGCCTGTCTGCATGAACAGGTGCCACTATCAACACAGCCACACTCTCACAGGGACACACACACATTGACACACTTGGCAGGGCCAGGATTACAACCTATCAGTAGTGAGGTTGCCACAACACATCACTGTGCAGGTATCATATGCACCACATAGGTCATATGGAGGTTGTATGGGCGAAGGGTATGGGGAGGTGTCCGACATCAGACAGCATGCGGCAGTATGCCACTGGGGGTTGTAATGAGTGTGAATGTGATATTACGTATACTACAACACACACACAAACACACGGGGTGCCAATACTGACATGCATGGGTGCATTTCTGCACGGGTATGTGTTGGTTGACTGTGGCAGACGACTATACAAGGCTAGGTGATGGGTATACCTTGGCATCAGGCACATAACAATGGTCTGCATTGTGGCTCAGGTCTGTGGTTTCTGCATGTACCCACACAGGTGGGTAGTGTGTCCACCATAAGTTCATAGGTTCATAGGTTGGTACTAGGCTATCGGCCCTAGGGCCTATACAAGCCTAGCCATAACAATTCCCTGGATGTTTCTTCCCACAGTATTTACTTCCCTGGACCCCTGTCTAGCAGGGTGACTGACATGATCCCCGGGGTGAATTTCCTATCTTCCATCCAATCATCAAGGTTCCTTTTGAAGAGGGCCAAGGAGGTGCTCTGCTTGACATGTATGGGCAGTCTATTCCAGAGTATGGGGAGTATCTGGGTCAGGAACCTATCCCTCCAGCATATTTTGTTCATTGTGATGACAAGGTTTAGATCCCTGGAGCATGTGGCTCTGAGGGAATGGGATTTCTTTAAGTGGAGCATGTCCAACAGCTCAGGGTTTGACATGGCCTTGTATGTTAAGCAGAGATCACCTCTAAGTAGACAATATGCCATAGAGTATAGCTGGAGTTTTTTTAGATGGTCAGCATAGGGCATCTGCTTTAGGCTTGTGATTCTTTTAGTGAGGTATTTCTGCATCCTTTCCAGCTGTTGCAGATGTCTTATGAGGTACATACCAAATGGGGCATTGTACTCTATAGTGGGTCTAATGAGGGATGAGTACAGTAAGACAATGACCTCCTTTTGTCTGGATGAAAAGCCCTTAGTGATGAGGTGTGCCACATAGAAGGATTTCCTGACTGTTGTGGCGATGTGATTGTTGAAGGTGAGACCACCGTCCACCTGTGTCCCTTGGTCCCTCATCACACTTTTGGTGTTTAGTGTACTGCCACCTATGCGGTAATTCATGGTTACATGTTTTTTTCCCAAAGGGGATAACTATACATTTCTTGGCATTAAGCTTGAGCCCATGGCTCTGTCACCAAGCATATGTTTCTGTAATGCCCTTTTGTAGAATATCTACATTATTTGGGGATTCTATAATGGCTCCCAGTGAACTTTGTTAGCCAGTGTCCCTTAGTGTTGGCCTGTACTTCAGAGAAGTAGATGCCAAAGAAGAGCAGTCTCAGGACTGAACCCTGAGGTATTCCACTTGTCACTTGTCTGGAACTGGATTTGGAGTTGGCTACTTTTACAGTCTGGGCTCTGTCAGTAAGCCAGTTGGCAACCCATTGAGTGACGTAGGGATTTATGCCCAGCTTAGTAATTTTTTCTATGATTCCAGAGTGGGGGATGGTGTTGAAGGCATTGGTGAGGTCCAGATAGGCTGTGTGGAACTGCCTTACCCACGTCCTCAGCTCTGGGGACTGATTTGAAGAAGTCAATCAGGTTCAGGAGACAAGAGCAGCCCTTCACGGACCCAAACTGGGTGGAGTCCAGTGTTTGAAGGCTGCCAATGGCTTTGTTTATAAGTTCCACGATAATGCATTCCATGACCTTGCAGATCAGGCTCGTTAGACTGATGGGATGGTAGTTCCCGTGATCCAAGGTGGATCCCCCCTTGTGGAGTGGGATAACTGTAGCTGTGCGCCACTAAGTGGGCACGAAGCCTGAGGTGAGGCTATGATTAAACATGACACTTAGGTGAGGTGCCAACTCATTTTGTAGTTCATGTAGAATACAGCCCAGGATGTCATCTGGTCCAATGGATGCTGTATTCTTAGCTTTGGAGAGTATGGTTTCTACCTGTGTGGCAGTGATTACTGGAATTTGGCAATCTTTTGGTATTGAGATTGGCCCTTTAGGGAGTGAGAGGGGGTGAAGTTGGCAGTAAATCCATCTGCCAGGATATTGGCAATATCCTTGAGATCAGTATGTTTAATGCCATTCTGTTGTAGCTCAGAGCAGATCTGAGCATTGACATTTAGATTCTTAACATAACTGTAGAATGCCTTGTAGTTGTCTTTGGAATCTTTGGCAATTTTATTTTCGTAACTAGATTTGGAGAATTTTATGAGGGATCTCAGCTTCTTACTGAGGCTAGTAAGTGAGTTTTTTGCATCCTGGGATTTTCCTCTTTTCTGCAACAGTTTCTTCCTTCTGTTGTATAGCTTGTTTATGGCAGGGGACCACCAGATTGGCTTCCTTTTTTGGTGGAAAGCGTCTTGGTTCTATCTATTTGGGATGGCACGATTCATGCATGAGTAGATGTGCTCATACAGTGCCTCAGTGTAGGATTCAGCAGTCAAACTTTCAGATCCCGTCTGCATGGGTGTCATGAAGTTTGTCACTTCTGACTTGAGTAGCATGAAGTTGGCTTTGGAGAAGTTTTTTACAGAGGTTTCCTTACTGGGTGGCTATTGTGTGTGGCCAATGCTGTGCATCACCTGCCATGTATGTGTTCCCTAGTCCATAACATGGATGGTGCCTGGGATGTGCACACCTCCCTCATGCATGTACAGTGATATGTGGAATTGTACCTGGGTGTCGGACCCATGTTGTGTACACATATTATTTTCAGATGTGCCACTTATGGCCACCTGTGGCAGGAACTGGTAATGGACAGCTGGTTAACCCTGCACTTACATTGATAGCATGCTACCAGCATTCCCTGGTGTGGGCGGCATCTGTCCATACAGGGCATGTTTTCAGGCATGTTATGTCCTTTGTGGGTCACATGTGATGGCATCACAGGTGTTGCAGGTGTCCAGTGGGGAAGGTGCACTGTCTGCATGTATGTGCCTATTGGACAGATAGACAGGGTGGCATGCCCTCTGTGGGCCACGGCAATCACTCCAGAGTTAATATCAGTCACCAATATGCAGTGTACTACACACATATTGGCTGTTGCCTCGGCATGTGTGTGTGTGTGTGTGTGTGTGTGTGTGTGTGTGTGTGTGTGTGTGTGTGTGTGTGTGTGTGTGTGTGAAATGGGGTAAGAGTGTGCTCTGGGTAATACTGGGGATGCTACCTGTGATTGCCTGGCCATGATGTCATGTGTATGGGTATGGAATTGCACCCCAGCCTCTCGGCTATTTCACATCTGGTATCCTTGTACAGTGGGCATTGTTATATAGGGCCACCATAAAAGACATTTGCAAAACCCGCCCCACATTGGGCCCAGGTGTCACAGACTCACACCCACCTCCACACAGGGTACAAGTTACACACACACACACACACACACACACACACACACACACACACACACACACACACACACACACACACACACACACACACACACACACACAATGTCTGGGAGTTGAACCCCTACCTACCTAGTTTACTACACTATGCAGTTATAGTATGTGCCATGGAGATTACTGGAGTACTTCCTACCCAAAGTTGTATTCCACATTGGATGACATCAGCAGGACTGCCAATGTAGACCATTGTATATGTATTGAGTGTGACTAGCCTAAAATGCATTGCTCCCCACACAGACAGTGGAACACACACAAAACATACACAACCGACACACGTGGGTATAGAACCCCTAAAACGGGATTTATATTACACTACAGCAGTATGCAATTACAGGACACGCTACAGAGATTACTGGGCTATTGTTTCCCAGAGGTGTAGTTTTAGGTGGATGACATTAGCAGCCTTACCAAAGTAGAGCATTTCAATTGTAGTGAGTGTGACCACCCTAAAAAGCATTGCACTCTACACAGACAGGGTCAGAATGACATACAGGTCTGGGAGTAGAACAGCTACCTACCTAATTTATTACACTTCAGCAGTATGCAGTTACAGGACGTGCTACGGAGATTACTGGGTTATATCCTTCCCAGAGGTGTATGACATCAGAAGCATTGCCAAAGTAGAGCATACAAACTGGATAGAGTGTGACTACCCTCGAAGCATTGCTCTCTACACAGACAGGGTTAGACAGACAGACACACACACAAACACACACACTTGCCATGGCTGGGAGTAGAACAGCTACCTACTTAATTTTTCACATTACAGCACTACGCAGTTACAGGATGCACTGCGGAGATTACTCGGCTACTTTTTTCCCAGAGGTGTACTTCTTGGTGGATGGCATCAGCAGCTTTGCCAAAGTAGTGCATTTAAATTGTAGGGGGTGTGACTATCCTAAAAAGCATTGCTCTCTATACAGACAGATGCACATACAAACACACACACTTGCCATATCTGGGAATTGAATTCTTACCTCACTACCTTATCACACTACAGCAGTACGCAGTTATGGGATGCCCCACTAGGATTTCTGGGATACGTCCTTCCCAGAGGTGTATTTCTTGGTGGATGACATCATCAGCTTTGCAAAAGTAATGCATTTAAAGTGTAGGGGGTGTGACTACCCTAAAAAGCATTGCTCTCTACACAGACAAACACACACTTGCCATGTCTGGGAATTGAACTCCTACCTAACTACTTTATCACATGACAGCAGTGCACAGTTATGGGATGCGCCACAAAGAGTACTGGAATACAACTTTTCCAGGGATGTCTTTCTAGGTGGATGACATCAGCAGCCTTACCAAAGTAGTGCATTGTAATTGTAGGGAGTGTGACCACCCTAAAAAGCATTGTTCTCTACTCAGACAGTCACACACACATGCACACAGACAGTTGCCAAGGCTGGCATGAGAACTCCTACCTAACTAGTTTATCACACCACAGCAGTGCGCAGTTATGGGACGCGCCACAGAGATTACTGGGATATGATTCACCTAAGGTCTATTTCACAGTAGATAACCTCAGCAGGCTTGTCATAGTGGGGCTATGGGGAGGGCAGTGTGTGTGCATGGGCCATAACCCATTCATCTCGGAGTTGACATGCCACATGCGGGCACAACCTGGGTCATCTTCCACAGGTCCGTGTATACAGCTGCTAGATGACTACTTCCTTGAACACTCATGTTGCACAGCTGGCACGTGCACCACATACTCTGTAATACTGACAGATACCGGTGGCTAGTATCTGCAGTGTATGACATCACACCCTCATGTGGTTGTGGGCCTTTGGCTGTGTGCTGGGTGGGAGAGCCCCGGATGGCTTCTTGTCATAGTCACCCTCTTCCACACATCTATGTATGTCTACCTTTGGCTTATTATAGTGTGTTGTCCTTACATATATGCCTGTGATCCTATCCACTGTGTGTGCAAAGCATGTGTAGTGCATACTGAGGAGTGTCTGCACTAACATCTGCGACTGCCAGATGTGTCTGGTCCACTGGTGTTTGCAGATATGGTCTTCATGTGTAAAAGTGTGTGAGCATGCCCAGTATGACCTTTCAGTATGTTGTTGACAGACATTGCCTTCATTACTCTAAGTATGTTCGCATGCACAGTATGGCCGTCTGTACTGCATGTGTGGATCGGGTCCAGGTAGTTTGTACTGCATTGCTGACCTTTGTGTTGTACACCTACAGGTAACATTCTGTCTCTGCAGGTCTCCGTTGATCATTTGACATGTTGTGTTACTACATTTCTGCATAGGATGGTGGGCACACCTGACTATTTCTACGTTTCTACACAGGATCTGGGAGGGGCACACCTGACTGTTACTATATTTCTATGTAGGATGGGGGGGAACACACCTGACTATTTCTACATTTCTACACAGGATTGGGGGTCACACCTGACTGTTGCTATATTTCTACATAGGATGGGGGGCATACCTGACTATTTCTATGTGTCTACACAGGATTGGGGGGCACAACTGACTGTTACTATATTTCTACATCAGATGGGGGGGCACACCTGACACTTGTACACATTTGCTAGGAATGTACTGGTTTATCAGGTACTCCATTTCAATCTGTAGTCTTACCTATCATACTGGCTAGAGGCATAACAGTGTACTACAGCTCTTAGCTTTTACTTACCTACATATTAGTTACTGACTTCCTAGCCTTCAGAACTTACATCCCACTGCCTGACCTGCTGTAGTCTGTCTGTGTAGGCCTGGTGAGGTTATCCATAGGCCTCATTCAGAGGCCATAGCACAGTCTTTGCTTGTCTTTGTCTACATCTCTCCTGCTGGCTATGACTGGTTTTGGGTATGTGACCCCCGACTGGCATGTGTGAGTCACTTACCTTGTGGGTGTCCCAGTATTGAGAGTGGTGCTGCAGGGCTGCCTATGTCAGATGCACATAATACACTCCCTACACATGGTTAGGTACAGGTAGTGTAATGTTTGGCATCCCTTTTACGGTATGTGAGAGTCAGAGAGAGGTGTTATTCCCTGGGTCCCTCCCATGTCAGTGTATGTGCTATGCGTTGCCTTTTTGCCAAGGCCAGGGCATACTGGGCACGCCTCATTCTGTCTACTGGGGCAGGCTCAGGTTGTTCCTCCTCCAAGTCACTCTGTGCCTGTGCAGGCCTTGGCATTGGTGGGGGGCTGTGTGGCCATGCCCCGTGCTGTTCCTGTTGCAGCTGTTTCTGCAGGATCATATTGTGTAGCATGGCACATACAAGGGCAATTTGGGTACATGTAACTGGTGAGTACTGCAAGGCTCCATCAGATGTGTCCAGGCACTGGAAGTGTGACTTAAGCATCCAAAACACATGCTCTATTATGATTCTTGTTTGTCTGTGTGCCTCTTGCTCAGGTGTATGTGCATTTCTGATGGGTGTCATCAGCCACGGCTCCAGTGTGTATCCAGCATCCCCCACTAGGTGACCATGTGGGATGTCCCTATTGGGAAATCTCTGGTACAGCTGCATCAGATGCCATATGTGGGAATTGTGGTAGCTTCCAGGGCAGCCAGCATACACATTCATTATTATGCCCTGGGCATCGCACATGACCTGGCAGTTGATGGAGGGGAAGCCCTTGTGGTTGATGTAGACCCTATCCCGCTCACTGGGTGGTGTTTTGATGCATATGTGAGTGCAGTCTATTGCACCCACTACCTCAGGGTAATCCGCTATTTGGTAGAAGAGACGCAAATTGCTGGCCAGTGCCTCATGGGTGTTGGGAAAATATACGTGCTCACTGACATGTGCTGACATGGCATCCAGGAACTGGTGGAGTACCCTGGATACTGATGCCTGTGAAATCCCCATCATATCCCCAGTTGGCCTTTGGAAGGTACCTGTGGCTAGTATTCTTAGGCCTACATATACCTTGGTATCCACTGGGATGGGTTCCCCTCTGTTAGTTCTGTGTGTCAGGTGTGGCCGGCACAGCTCAACAATTTGCTGTAGGAGGTCCCTGCCCACCCTATAGCACTCCACTATCTCCAGCTCATGTAGCCCCTGTTAGGTTACCCTGGGTCTGTACACCCTTCTCCATCTCCTCGCTGTGAGTTGGTCGACAGCATTCACATCCTTACCACCCTCAGCCTCTTCCACAAGTTGTTGTATGATAGCTATAGCAGCCCCTATCATTTTGCTGTTGTGAGTGCTGAAAGTTCCCCGCTTGTTTAAACCGGTGGTGTAGAGTGTTGAAAAAAACAGAGGGGAAGGTGTTTGCATAGTTTGTAGTAGTATTCTAGGCTGGTTTGCTGCCTGTGTAATTGGCTGATTCTGATACATTTCACCTGCCGGCTAAGCTAGTTCTCCTTGATTACCTTCCTACTGCTGTTTTCCCTTCCCATTGCCTTCCTGTTTAAGCCCGTGTGCGCGCTGCACGAACAGAGTGCTCAAATGTGCACACTGTTGCTATTTCCTGGTTTAACTTCTTTTTTTCTTCCTGTGCGCACACCCGCTTAGGCTTTGTAAAGAGTGCTGGGCTGGTTTAGACACACGCCCTAGCTTAGCTGTGCTAAGCTAAGAGCTAACCCATGCCACAGGGCTCCAACTCACTTACACTATGCCTGACATTCCCCCCCATGATGTCACTTAACTCCTAGGCTTGCACCACATTCTACCTACTCTTACACTGTTGGGACCTGACTCACATGCTGGGGAAAACTCAGATTCACTATCCTTCCCCGCATTTCCAGAGGATTTCCTGCTAATGCATAGTTACATGTCTCACACTGAGCCTCCCCCCTTAGCAACCATTACTCACTGGCCAGGTTGTCTTCTCCCTGCCATTGACTTGCATTGCAGAATACTGATTTTAGTTAGACTGCTTATTTTAGGTTCATTTTGTTATTTTTCCTTATACTTGGCCATTGGCATGCTTACTACATTATATGCAGCCTTTATTTGGAGCTGTCACAGCTCCGTTTTAGATTTTGCAGAAATGTACTCGGTTACTAATCGAGTACATTTCTGCAGATAGCACTAGTCTTGCACAGATGGTTGCAAGCTTCCTGGATTGTAATATCAGCTCATTTGCATAGATTTCTCCTGCAAATGGGACGATTTGCATACAAGGGCTTCGTCCGTGCAGGATTAGTGCAGGAGTGCTCATGCACGCCCCTGTAGGCTGTTCCTGGATCGCACAGCAGGCATATTGCCTGCTTGAGCTCCTGTACCAATCTTGCACTCCATGCAAGCGTTTGACAGGGGACTGTGTTTACTGCAACTTATAAAATTCAGTTTAAGACCTAGAACCTAAAGAATACTATCACTATAGAATAGTTTGTGCTGAAGCATTTTCCATTTATACTTCTTTCATACCTCATATAGTTCCAGAGATATGAACATTTGTTTGAAATGTGAGGACACAACTTGATTCTGTGAAAAGGCTTAGGATCTGCCCATTGGAAGTTACAGTGCAAACTTCCTGAGCTCCATTGGAGTAAATGAGTTAACTTAGATACATTTATATACAAACTAGCTATTACATTCATACGTGCCCACTCTCTGGCTGCACTCTCAAAATGGCACTGAAGCTAGCACATGCTTGCTACTTATATGCACGTTCAGTCCTTGAAACGCTTCTTAAAAATGCAGCACACACACTCTGTTCTACAGTTAAGATCCCCTTTTTTCCCCAGCTTATCTGCAGAGTTGCATTCCCGGTCTGCCAACCAGATTCTCATATCCTCAGGCAAAGTGCTAAGGGCTTGTTCCTTCACCAAAATTTTTCTTCAGCCCCCAAATGCTGCAGTCTGTCATTTTCTTCAGCCTCCAAACAGCACAGTCTCTTTGATGATTCTAATTCCAAATGTTTGGCCTCCAGTTCAAGTCTCTTTAACTTCAGATGGATTTTTAAGTCCTCTAAGGAAAAGTTGAAGTGACCTATTTCTGAGAGCCATACATCCTCATAGCCAGACTGGTTGCCTTCCTGGTTGCTGGTCTGTGCTGCAGCTGTGATTAAGGCTGCAATAATTTCCCCTTTAGTCAGGTTGGCATGCACCAGTCCTTTGGCTTGCACATCTCAGCCAACTGGTTCCTTGTCAGCTTGCCATAATCCTCTGCTGGCATCCTTGCCTCCTCTCCCTAACTAAGCTAACAAAAAGTAAATAAATAAAACTATTGTGATATGAAACTCCAAATGTCTACTCTGTGGCTGCTTGAGAGTACACCATTTTTAGTGATAACTGCTTACCAGGAGCAGGTAATGAGATTATATAACATACTATGATGATAACTGTCATTAAGTATACCTACCATAGTCTGAACTTACCCAAGGACTCTTTGGGGATACCTGGGTCTATGATGCAACAACTCCACCTCTATAGAAGGGGACCCAAGGCTGCCATATAGGTGAAGCTGTAAAGTGACAAGGCCACCTAGTGCAGGAGCTCCACCTGAAGAGTAGACTGATGAATGCTGGCATGGTGACCAGCATAACTGTCAGACCTGCATTCTCCTTGTCCATGACAAGAGATAGGCATGGGGGGGGGGGAGGCACTAGTCAACCAGAGAATGTATTCTGTTTTGTACCTAAAGGACAGTGCAGGCCAACTCCACTAAAGGTTGTGGACACCTTGCAGCACACCCAAGTGCACTTGTCTGTAGTCCACTGCTCCCTGCTTGGGTTCTCTGACATTGCAGTGCAGCTTTCTTTGTATGTGGAACCCTCTATTGCAAGCAGTCTGGCTTTTAACCAGGTACCGCCTGCAGTATGGTTCCAAATGCAGGTGGATATACTGTTTTGCAAAATCTACACATTGAACTCCATGGGCTTCTGCTTTGCTTCAGCCTTATACACTTATGAAATGCTGAACTATACTGATAAAATGAGCCTGGTTTCCCTTTTGGAATCTGGTGTAGGGCTCCTGCAATCCTCATTAGCATATGCTGAATGGGACCTGATGGACCTCTATGATATGGACACCAGCACTGAGTAAGGTATGGAGTTGCTACTCAGGGGTGTGCATTACCTCTCAACTAAATCCTTTTGAAATCCCAGGCTATATGTGTATGCATTTATATATATATATATATATATATATATATATATATATATATATATATATATATATATATATATGTGTGTGTATGTGTGTGTGTGTGTGTGTGTGTGTGTGTGTGTTTGCATGCTTGAGTGCATGAGTAAGTGCACAGTCCATGAAGATACTTGTATCTTGCCCCTCCTGAACTGCAGTTATTCTATTTGTGTTTGGTGTTGTTCATCTACATTACTGGCTGATGCATGCAACGCATACGTTTTGTGTAAATGAGAAAGTACTATGTATGAAAACATTTACATATATCGTACCCAATATTTAGTCAAAAATGTGAAGAATTTAGAAAAAAAAAACAGATTGCTTCTATGTAGGCAAAACAAACAGATCATTGAGGGAACAAATTGGAGATCATGTTTACTGCATCCATAGGGAAGAAGACTACAATGCCATTGCCAAGCACGTTTTGAGTAAAGGAATTGATCATGTGTTTTTATTTCAAATTTTGCACATACAATATAGCAATATATGCATGGGAAATATTATTAATGATACTGAGAGTGCAGAACTTAAGTGGATATTTAGATTAGGAGCACACAGAGGACGTGGGTTGAATGAAGCTATATCACTTAAACCCATATTAAATGCTAGGAATCTCAGATAGTCTTGCCTATGATAACATCTAGGTTTGTATTAGTTGCTAGTTAGCATACACAGTTTGCATAGCTGGTCTAATTTTAAACACATTTCTATATTCATTATTAATTTTATGCAATACAATTTTAGCTTGCTTAACATGTAATTGTAATACTTTTATATACACATTTTATATAATAATTTTTATATGTATAGTTATATATTTATTACATCTTTAAATTATTTAAATTTAATTAGGCCTAACTGATTAATTGATGATTAGTCATTTCACTATATATAATGTATTATGCTTTTGAATTTGTAACGTCTGATGAAGCGGATTATTTGTCCGTGAAAGCGCTAACGTTGTTCTA